>NC_060893.1:21025524-21158852 GCF_014805685.1 Silurus meridionalis | reverse complement strand
ATCCATCTACAATAGAGTTTCAATTCTACACAATGCTGATATTCCTGTCTTTACTCTCTTCACTGTCCTGTTGCTCTTCCTGTAGTTTTGCTCTGCTGAAATAAAGCTTCATTTTGGACATTGGGTGTGTTTTATTAGAGTTAGTAGTCATTATCAGTGTGATGAGAGAGTGTGTTTAGCTGTACATTCAGTGCTGTGTGTTGTGCTTCAGTGTGTTTGGCTGAAGGAAGTTGAACATCTGGTGAAAGTGGTGCTCTATTTTGGGAGAAAGAGGATCATTCAGCCGTCTTCATGTAAATCTCCCTCTCATTTCACTGCTCTGTGCTACTGAGTGAAAGGAGACAGTTAAACATAAATATGGTCTAATTATTTTGATAGTATTTCGAACAGCATGGAAGGAGTGTCTCCTTAGTGTTTAAAAAGCACTTAGTAATGATAGATCAATATGTCTTTCTACATTTATAGTCGATATTAAGCATAAGTTTATCTGCATGGAAATGGAAGATAGGTTTGATCATATGGAGGGAGTGAATATAAATAAATCAATAAGCCAAAAAGACTGTGTCCAACTCAGCACCTGCAGTCGCTCCCAGCTGCAGCAGTGCAGTTTCTCTACTATCTGACTGAGGGAGGTTTTTGTACGACTCTATATCACTGTGTAAACAGGTAGGTGCTACTGATATAATGGAAACTCTGACAGTAATAATCTCCTGCATCTTCAGTCTGGACTCCACTGATGGTCAGAGTGAAATCAGATCCAGATCCACTGCCACTAAAACGAGCTGGAAAACCCGACTGTAGCTGATTTACAAATTTAATCAGGAGTTTAGGAGCTTCTCCAGCTTTCTGCTGATACCAGTGCAAGCGTTCACCATTTGAATCCTTGTACACTGCCTGACTGGTTTTACAGTTGATGGTGACTGTTTCTCCTGGAAGAACAGATTTCACTGCAGGAGTCTGAGTTACTGTTGCTTGACCTCTGCATTCTGTAAAAATACACAATAATGCAGCATGAAACTGAAATATTAGAACAGAAACAATACGTGTATTTGTATAAACACATCATTGTAGAGATAAAATATGAAGCAGTGTCTGACCTTGAGTCCAGAGAATCAGTGTCCAGATGAAGACGGGGATCAAAGTCATGGTAGCTGTGGGTGAAGTTTCTGTAGCAGCAGCTCTCAGTCATGAAGTGTGAAAGTCACAGCACTATAAACACTCCCAGAGCACTGAAGCATGTGCTGCCAATGCAAAGTGTCCTCTAAGTATGGAAACATCTTTACCACATTCCCACAATCTTACTGTCATTCTCACATTCAGTCATAATGGGAGATTTCCAGGAAAATATCAAGAATTTACAAGTGCATGTAGAGAAATGACAGAAGTTCAGGCTCTCACTTTAATTCAATAATTAATCAGGATTCAGACTGACTATAGAGGAGATTTTTAAGGAGACCAGCATTATAACATTATTCTTTATTATCTTTATGTATTATTTATATTGTGTTACTGACTGTAGAGACAAATCTCCTCACTAATCCATGATTTGATGTTATTTTACCTCCAGTCTATTATAGTGTATACTATACTGTGCTCAAGATTGAGGGGTGTGTGTGTGTGTGTGTGTGTGTGTGTGTGTGTGTGTGTGTTAAGTTCACTGTAGTGTAACAGAGGTTTTTTTTGTTATTCAAATTCATCACAGTGGGAATTGATGTAACAGTGAAACGGAGACAATGGTGGTCTAGTGTTGATTTCACATTCATAAAATGTCATAAATCATTAATAAGTTCATCTACAAAAATGCACAAAAAAGACTTTACTGTGGTGTGATGGTTATTGAAGCACAATGTGTGGTTATGAACTTGTTCAGAGGATGAAGGTTGTTGAGCTGCAGTTTAGTTGGATGATGTTTTTAGAATTGTGTCCTGTTGTGGATGTGCAGATAAACTACTGCATCTGCTTTACAGTCATTACACTGAATTGCCAAATATCACTATGTTCAGTGTGATAGAGTTCACATTATCATGACTATAATTATGTGTGTGCTTTTGTGTGTTTTGTCTCCAGCTGGACCAATGGTGAAGCCCTCCGTGTCTCTGCTCCCTCCCTCCTCTCAGCAGCTCTCTGAGGGTTCGGCCTCTCTGCTCTGCCTGCTCTCTGACTATTCTCCACAGGGGGCGCTGCTGAGCTGGACCGTGGACGGTGTCGAGGTAAACGAAGGTGTTCTGACCAGCACAGAAGATCAGAAGAACAGTGTCTACAGCCGCAGCAGCACCCTGACCCTCAGCAAAGAACGCTGAGAAGAGGCAGAGGTGTTCGGCTGCACCGTCTCCCACCATGACACCACTCAGATCACCTCGTTCCGAAAGAGCCGCTGTGAAGTCCACTAGAATTCAAGTGTACGCTTTAACACATGCTTAGCAGTCTGAGTTGGTGTCAGTGGTGTTTCTGTGCTGAAATAAAGCTTCAATCTGGAAATCATGTCTCCTTTTTTTAGTAGTGAAGTGTCTTTGTTAGTGATTTGGAACTGCACCTTTACCAGCAGGTCGAGTGCAGAGCTGTGTGTTGTGCTTGAGTGAGTTTGGATGAACCACAAACATCTGCTGAAAGCATTAAACAGTACTGGGAATCAGAGTGTTGCATCCAAATGTGTGTGTGTGTGTGTGTGTGTGTGTGTGTGTGTGTGGGTGGGTGTGTGTTGGCTTGAGGTGGATCACTTTCACAACTTATTGCTCTTTCTGCATCAAATTAGCATAATATCATAATTACTATAAAAATACAACAATAGAATAAACTAATAAGATGAAACAATAATTTACACAACTATAGTACAGACCAGAAAACAAACTAAACAAAACAATACTAATTTAAATGAAAGAAGATGAGCTCAGAGTTTATAATTTAAACTAAGAACTATTTGAATAAAGTACAAATAGAATTCCACAATTCTTGTTGAATAATCTTGTTAAAAACTCCACTGCCATCTCTCCTAAACCTCTCCAAGCTTCTACGCATGTTATCAGGTACTACCATATTTCCACTCTTCATCCTTTTAAATGCTGCTCTAACTTCCTGCTTGCTAATCCTATCCACTTCCTGCTTCACCATCTCCAGATCATCCACCCTTCATGCTCTCTAATTTTTCTTATTCATCGGCTGCTCAAAATATTCCCATCATCTTCTCAAAACACTCTCCTCACTAGTTGACACGTTTCCATCACCATCCTTTATTGCTCTAACTTGCAGCACATCCTTCCCAGCTCGGTCACTCTGCCTGGCCAATCGGTACAAATCCTTTTTTCATTCCTTAGTGTCCAACTTCTCATACAGCTCCTTATATGCCTTTTCCTTGGCTTTTGCTACATCCCTCTTCACCTGCTGCTTCATCTGCTTGTACTCCTGCCTACTTTTCTAATCTTTCTGTTGATCCAATTCTGTTTCGCCAACATCTTTCTCCTTATGCTCTTCTGCACTTTGACATTCCACCACCACGTCTCTTTGTCTTTCTTTTTTTTCCAGATGTCACATCAAGTACTGTACCTTCCGTCTCCCTTATCACTTCTGCAGCAGTTGCCCAATCATCCAGCACCTCTTCACCACCACCGAGCCCCTGTCTGACCTCTTCCCTGAATCTCACACTACAATCTTCCTCCTTCAGTTTCCACCATAATTTTTCTTATTGTCCTCTCTCTCCTCCTCTTCTTCTTCACCTCTAAAACCATCCTACCGGCCCATGCATGCAATGCACATAGGGTGAGGGTCCCTGCCCGAGATTGTTGTTCCACCTGACGATGGACACCGGGCAAGAGGCAACCTCCCTGATCTTGGACACATTCCTCTTGGCGGGGGGAATGACTGTTGACATGGCTGAGTATAGATAAAATCGAGACTCATGACATGTTAGTCTATGAATATTGGCAGGGTAGTTATCCCTTCTAAAGCTTCACCTTGACAGGTGAAGCCTTTAGTTTGTTTGATGCTACTAAGTCCCTACCGTGTAATTTAATACCCGATAGGTCGAAAAAAATATATACTTTTTATACCGAGTTTCGCAATGTCGCTCAGCACGATCCTGTGTGACTGGTCTCGCCTTCGATGGCGGAATCCAGTAATAGCCGACCCGATGAACAGTTTAGCAAAAACCAGTAGAAAACGGATGTGCTGAGAGAGCTTGATGTAGTCCCTCACAAGTAGAAAGCTCAATTAAGTTGTAAGGGGTTGACCTCAGTAGTAAAGGTGGGGCGGAGCCTGATATCAGGTCGACCAGTCTGTCAAGGCAGACGTGGTGTCATAGGAGCTTCCTCATTTGGCACGCCCAAAGCGATTCCCCATAGTGAAACACCGAGTGAAGTAAGAAAAATAACTTGAATATTCACGAGAAAGTCTCCTGATGTGTCAGGGATCCACCTGTCACGCCCCCGTTTGTGGCTTTCATGCCTCCGCTCTCCCTGGAGCTCCAGGCATAACCACGCACACTGGAGCTCGTTGTCACTTATGCCTCTCTGGAGCTCCAGGCGTAACTATGCACACCTGAAGCTCATCATCGCTCCACCCCGCTTCTACATAAACCCCTCTCTCACATTCACTCCCTGTTCGTTATTGCATGTGTTGGACTCTACGGACAACTGAGTGTATGGGTTCTTTGTTGACTGTTCCATTCGGGCTCCGCTATCCGGTACCGGCTGTGCTTCTCCTCTGCGCATCTCTGATCCACTACGCTTCTCCCCAAGCGCTCCTCAGACTTTCTTAAGGGACTCCGTTCCACTCCAGGGTTTCCAGAAGCGCTCCGTCCCGCTCCGGGGCTTTCACGAGCGCGCCGCCCTGTTCCGGGGTCCCCGTGGGCATGCCGCTCCATCTCCGAGCATCTACGAGCACGCTGCCTGGCCGCAGGAAGGAGGTCATACTGCCTCCGGGTCATGACTTGGACTACATGTCACCACAGAATAACCCGGAAGGCGACGTATCGTTCCTGGGCTCTTTCAGAGACTATGAAAGTGGCATGGCAACCCAAGGTTCCTCTGACAGCCCCAGGTCGCTTCTAGAACCATCTGGCAGTGTTGTCGCGGACCCAGACTCTTCTGAGGGTGACACCATAGCCCCAAGCTCCTCTGGTGGAGACGTCTTACCTCTGAGCTCCTCCGATGGCAACGTCTCACCTCTGTGCTCATCCGATGGTGATGTCTCGCCCCTGTGCTTTTCCGATGGCGCCGTCTCACCTCTGAGCTCCTCCGATGGCAACATCTCACCTCTGTGCTCCTTCGTCGGCGACGTCACACCCCAGAGCTCCACTGTCAGCGACGTCTCGCTCTTGGGCACCCCTGAAGGCGACGTCTCGCTCCCGGGCTCCCTTGAAGGCGACGTCTTGCTCCTGAGCTCCCCTGAAGGCGACGTCTCGCCCCCGAACTCCTCCGTCGGCGACGTCTCGTCTAAAGGCTCCTTTGATGGCGGCGTCTCACCTTTGAACGCCTCTGGAGGTGACATCTTGCTCCTAAGCTCCTCCGACAAAGATGTCTCAGCCTCAAGTCTCCCAAAAGGTGAAACCACACCTCCTGGACTGTCTGAAGGCGAAGTCACGCCTCAGCGTCCCTCTCCAGGAGACGTCTCGCCTCTGGGCTCCTCTCGGAGCGAAGCCACACCTCCGAGTTCCTCTGAAGGCATTGTCATGGCTCACAGACCAGCCGAAGGTGTCACTGCGTTCCTCATCTCCGCCGTGGGCGTTGCTCGGCCTCTGGACACCACCGAGGAGGTTCTTCTGCTCCCAATTTACACGGTCTCCGATCTCCGCTGCGGATGTAGCTCTGCTCCTGACCTCCGTGGTCAGGGCATTCCTTCGGTCCAAATTTTCGCCGAAGGCATCACTCCGTTCTGGGGCTCCGGGGAGGACATTGCTACACTCCGGTCCTCCATGCTGGACATCACTCCTTGCCAGACCTCCCCAGTGGGTGTCTCTGGTCTCTGCCATGGAGGTCACTCCGCTGAAGACGTCTCTCCGTCTCCAGTCTCTGCTACAAGCAGCTCTCCGTCCCCAGTCGCCGCTGGAGGCGTCTCTCCGTATCCGGCCTTCGTCCTGGCTCCGGTCTTCGCCGGTGGTTTCGCTCCATTCCTGGCCCCACAACGAGCTATGCGCCGTTTCGGACCTCCACTGGGGCGTGGTTCCGTCTCGTGTCTTCGGGATGGGCATCGTCCAGTTCCTGCGCTCCGCCTGGGATGTGGCCCCGCCTCAGGTCCTTCCCGGCCTTCCCCGGTTCCGCGGCAGTTCTGACCAGGTCCCTTTCGACCCTGGACGGACGCCAGGATCCTTCTCTGAGTGCCCTGGCCCGCCGAGCATCTGTGGGTTAAGGGGCGTCAGGTGCTTTATGGCTTTCATGCCTCCGCTCTCCCTGGAGCTCCAGGCATAACCACGCACACCTGGAGCTCATTGTGACTCATGCCTGTTCTGGAGCTCAGTAATGCACACCTGAAGCTCATCATCACTAGTTACATAAACCCATCTCACATTCCTGTTTGTTGTGCATGTGTTGGACTCTACAGACAGCTGAGTGTATTTTTGATGCTCATTAGCTCCGCTATGGTGCAGCTTTCCTCCAGATCTGATCATGCTTCTCTCTAAGCGCTTCTCGGACTTTCTTAAAGGACTTGTGAGTGCGTGTGTGTGTGTGTTTGCGTGGGTGCGTGGTAATGTATTGGTGTGTATCTCTCTCACTCACTGTCAATAAAGCCAGGCACTGCAATCCGACTTCCGTCTGTTTCACTCTAACAGATGGCATTCATGTTCTTAGTGCACAAAATACCTAAATAATACATTAAATATATTTATACATATGGTTCCACTCTTTAGTGCAATCTGATTTATAATAATTGTAATAAAACACAGATGGTAATATTATTAAATCTTTTCATGACTAACTATAATAGTAAATATTCAGTGCGCAGTTCATTCTCTAGGCTGAAGATTTAACTCTACTAAGAAAACTTTTTTGTGAACCTAATGCTATATCCTCAAAACATTATAAAATATGATGAAGCTCTGTAAGAAATAATCACAGCTCATATTAAAGTCAGTAGCTTTCTCACCAGTGAAGCAAAGTGCTATATTGAATTTGTGTTCTGGTCCCAAACGTTCTCAAGCCCAAGAAATGAAATATGGATACACAAATCAATGTAAAAGATACAAGATTTGTGTCTGGTAAATAAGAATTTAAGTGTTTGTGTATCACATCCTCCAACTTAGCACCTGCAGTTGCTCCCAGCTGCAGCAGTGCAGTTTCTCTACTATCTGACTGAGGGAGGTTTTTGTATGACCCTATATCACTGTGTGAACCAGTAGCCTGAGATGCTGTGGTGACTCTGACAGTAATAATCTCCTGCATCTTCAGTCTGGACTCCACTGATGGTCAGAGTGAAATCAGATCCAGATCCACTGCCACTGAAACGAGCTGGAAAACCCGACTGTAGCTGATTTACATATTTAATGAGGAGTTTAGGAGCTTCTCCAGGTTTCTGCTGATACCAGTTCAACCAGACACCATTTGAATCCTTGTAAACTGCCTGACTGGACTGACAGTTGATGGTGACTGTTTCTCCTGGAAGAACAGATTTCACTGCAGGAGTCTGAGTTACTGTTGCTTGACCTCTGCATTCTGTAAAAATACACAATAATGCAGCATGAATCTGAAATATTAGAACAGAAACAATACATGTATTTGTATGAACACATCATTGTAGAGATAAAATATGAAGCAGTGTCTGACCTTGAGTCCAGAGGATCAGTGTCCAGATGAAGACGGGGATCAAAGTCATGGTAGCTGTGGGTGAAGTTTCTGTAGCAGCAGCTCTCAGTCATGAAGTGTGAAAGTCACAGCGCTATAAACACTCCCAGAGCACTGAAGCATGTGCTGCCAATGCAAAGTGTCCTCTAAGTATGAAAACGTCTTTACCACATTTCCCCAATCTTACTGGCATTCTCACACTCAGTCACAGGAGATTTTTTGGAAAATATCAAGATGTTACAAGTGAATGTAGAAAAATGACAGAAGTTCAGACTTCCACTTTAATTCCATCAGGATTTATACTGAGATTTTGAGGAGACCAGCATTTTAACTTTTTTATGTATCATGTATAATGTTACTGACTGTAGAGACAAATCTCATCACTAATCCATCATTTGATGTTATTTCTCCTCCTGTCTTCTGCACTGTATACAGTATGCTGTGTTCAGAGTCTAAACTTTAAGCAGTAAAATATATAAAAAAAACGAGTGAATATTGAACATGTAATAAATCTCCAGTGTGTTTGTGTTGGTGAGTGGAAACCTGCTCATTGGTTCATTTCTGCAGTATTGTGTACATTATTCTGGAGTCTTTGTGCTGATGCTGCTGTGTGTTTGTGTTAAAAAGTGAACATTTCTGTCATCAGATTCATTCCCTACTATCACACAGGGAGCACTTTTTATGACACATAAGTAAGAAGCAGCTAAAACAGAATAAAGCTGATTGAAGTCTGAGTCGCTCCACAATATAACGAGTAGCTCATAAATGTTCTCCTGCTGATTAAATCTACTGAACTGCAGTGATGTGAAGAAGCATTAACAAGGAAATTTTGTGTATGTGTGTGTAAATTTGTGTTGTTGTTTTTTTTCCTCCAGAGGGTCCCACTGTGAAGCCCTCCGTGTCTCTGCTCCATCCATCATCTTTGCGGCTCTCTGAGGAGCCTGCTGCCTGCTGTCTGCCTACTCCCACAGGGGCGACGAATACAGTGGATTGCTGGGTGAATAGGGGTTCTGACCAGCCCTGATGAACAGAAGAAGAACGATTACACAACAAATCAACACCCTGAACCTCTGCAAAGCACTCTGGGAAAAAGGAGTTAAGCCTCTGACAGTGTCAATCATCCGGTATTGGGAAAGAGACAGTAAAACAGCTAGGTAATTAAATGAGCTGCTCACATCCATCTACAATAGAGTTTAACACAATGCTGTATTCCTGTCTTACTTTCACTGTCCTGTTGCTCTTCCTGTAGTTTTGCTCTGCTGAAATAAAACTTAATTTTAGACATTGGGTGTGTTTTATTACAGTTAGTAGTCATTATCAGTGTGTTGAGAGAGTGTGTTTAGCTGTTTATCCAGTGCTGTGTGTTGTGCTTCATTGTGTTTGGCTGAAGAAAGTTGAACATCTGGTGAAAGCGGTGTGCTATTTTGGGAGAAAGAGGATCATTCAGCTCTCATCATAAAAAGAAATTTGTCTAATTTCTCTGCTTAGTGATACCAAGTAAAAGGAGACATTTACACAGATTACTTAATTATCACCTAAATATGTGTATCACTGCAATGTCCTGCTGTTCTAATAATCTGTTTACCTGATTATTCGTGATAAAGACACCTGATGGCCTCGATGTAGTTATTGCACATTTTACCCAATTAATACTGTACATCAAATATCAGTGATTTGTGATAGAAGGGTATATGTAAGAGTGAACTGGAAAGTTCATAGGACTGTGGTGAGACCTGTGATGTTGTATGGATTAGAGACAGTGGCATTAAGACAGGATGGAGCCAAGGTAGCATCTGAAGATGTTTAGTTTTTCATGATACAAGGATGGACAGGATTAGAAGTGAGTTTATTAGAGGGACAGCGCATGTAGGAAGTTTTTGTTTGTACATGTGCAGAGAAGGGACATTGGGTATGTAGGTAGGAGAAATCTGAGGATGGAGCCACCAGGAAGAAGAAAAATATAAAGGCCAAGGAATTTATGGATGTTAAAGACATCCAGGTAGTTGGTTTTAAAAGGAAGATGCAGAGGACAGCGGGTATGAAGAGATGATCTCTGTGAGACATTCTAATGGGAGAATAAGGAGAGGAAGAATTATGTTTTAATTCTATATGCTCAAAACATTATAAAAGGTGATAAATCCCTGTGTGAACTAATCCTAACTAAATGTTCTGGAGACCAACAGATTAAACACACAGACACAAATCAAAGTAAAATCCCTGATGGTCGTGTCTGTTAAATAGGAATTTGTGTGTTTGTGTGTATCACATCCTCCAACTCAGCACCTGCAGTCGCTCCCAGCTGCAGCAGTGCAGTTTCTCTACTATCTGACTGAGGGAGGTTTTTGTACGACTCTGTATCACTGTGTGAACAGTAGCCTGAAATTTCATGGAAACTCTTACAGTAATAATCTCCTGCATCTTCAGTCTGGACTCCACTGATGGTCAGAGTGAAATCAGATCCAGATCCACTGCCACTGAAACGAGCTGGAAAACCCGACAGTAGCTGATTTACATATTTAATCAGGAGTTTAGGAGCTTCTCCAGGTTTTTGCTGATACCAGGTTAAACGTTCACCAGTTGAATCCTTGTACACTGCCTGACTGGTTTTACAGTTGATGTTGACTGTTTCTCCTGGAAGAACAGATTTCACTGCAGGAGTCTGAGTTACTGTTGCTTGACCTCTGCATTCTGTAAAAAATACACAATAATGCAGCATGAAACTGAAATATTAGAACAGATACAATACGTGTATTTGTATAAACACATCATTGTAGAGATAAAATATGAAGCAGTGTCTGACCTTGAGTCCAGAGGATCAGTGTCCAGATGAGGACGGAGATCAAAGTCATGGTAGCTGTGGGTGAAGTTTCTGTAGCAGCAGCTTTTCGTCATGAAGTGTGAAAGTCACAGCGCTATAAACACTCCCAGAGCACTGAAGCATGTGCTGCCAATGCAAAGTGTCCTCTAAGTATGGAAACGTTTTTACCACATTCCCCCAATCTTACTGTCATTCTTACACTCAGTCACAATGAGAGATTTCCAAGAATTTACAAGTGCATGTGGAGAACTTACAGAAGTTCAGGCTCTCACTTTAATTTAATAATTAATCAAGATTCAGACTGACTACAGAGGAGATTTTTTAGGAGACCAGCATTATAACATTATTCTTTATGTATTATTTATATTGTGGCACTGACTGTAGAGAATCTCCTCACTAATCCAACATTTGATGTTATTTTATGTCCAGTCTTTTATAGTATATACTACACTGTGCTCAAGATTGAGGTGTGTGTGTGTGTGTGTGTGTGTGTGTGTGTGTGTGTGTGTGTGTGTTTAGGTTCACTGTAGTGTAACAGAGGTTTTTGTACGACGGTTTCATTACAATGTATCACTGTGGTACACTTTTGGTGGAGGAACAAAACTCATTATGAAAAGTAAGTGCTCACTTTTACTAAAATCTCGTGGATTCATTAGTTTTATTACACAATGTAAATACTGTAGATACAGATTTACTACAAAATAAAAATGTGGCATTCTCATAAATAAATAGATCTTTTCTATAAAAAAGAGAAATGTGATGTGAAGAGGGAAGAGCTGCTTCGACAAATTCTCTGCTTTTGCGTCATTTTTTAAAATTCTTTAGGAGTCACGTCTTTTTCAGATTCATGGTAAATGTATAACTTTTATTTTATTTCGTTATTTCTTTTTGTTACTCAAATTCATCACAGTGGGAATTGATGTAACAGTAAAACAAGAACAATTGTGGTCTAGTGTTGATTTCACATTAATGCTAAGTCATAAATCATTAATAAGTTCATCTACAAAAATGCACAAAAATGACTTTACTCTGGTGTGATGGTTATTGAAGCACAGTGTGTTGTTATGAACTTGTTCAGAAGATGGAGGTTGTTTGGTTGAGCTGCAGTTTGGTTGGATGATGTTCTTAGAATTGTGTTTTGTTATGGATGTGCATATAAACTACTGCATCTGCTTTATAGTCGTTACATTGAATTACTAAATATCTCCATGTTCATTGTGATGGAGTTCACATTATCATGACTAAACTTATAAAATTGTGTGTGTGTGTGTGTGTGTGTGTGTGTGTGTGTGTTTGTCTCCAGCTGGACCGATGGTGAAGCCCTTCGTGTCTCTGCTCCCTCCCTCCTCTTTGCAGCTCTCTGAGGGACCAGCCTCACTGCTCTGCCTGCTCTCTGACTATTCTCCACAGGGGGCGCTGCCGAGCTGGACCGTGGACGGTGTCGAGGTGAACGAAGGTGTTCTGACCAGCACCGAAGATCAGAAGAACGGTGTCTACAGCCGCAGCAGCACCCTGACCCTCAGCAAAGAACGCTGGGAAGAGGCCGAGGTGTTCAGCTGCACCGTTTCCCACCACGACACCACTCAGATCACCTCGTTCCGAAAGAGTCGCTGTGAAGTCCACTAGAATTCAAGTGTACACTTTACCACATGCTTAGCAGTCTGAGGTGGTGTCAGTGGTGTAGCTGTGCTGAAATAAAGCTTCAATCTGGAAATCATGTCTCCTTTTTCAGTAGTGAAGTGTCTTTGTTAGTGATTTGGAGCTGCACCTTTACAGCAACCTTTACTCTGCACTCTACAGTTGAGTGCAAAGCTGTGTGTTGTGCTTGAGTGAGTTTGGATGAACCACAAACATCTGCTGAAAGCGTTAAACTGTTCTGGGAATCAGAGTGTTGCATGCAAATGTGTGTGTGTGTGTGTGTGTGTGTGTGTGTGTGTGTGTGTGTGTGTGTGTGTGTGTGTGTGTGTGTTTACTATTAAAAATACACTATAGAATAAACTAATAAGATGAAACAAGAATTTACACAACTATAGTACAGACCAAAAAAAAAAATAAAAATCAATACAAATTTAAAAAATTGAAAGATGTTTATAAGAGTTTATAATTTAAACTGAGAACTATTTGAATAAAGTACAACTACATATCCACAATTCTTAAATATTAAATAATCTTGTTAAAAACTCCACTGCCATCTCTCCTTAACATCTCCATGCTTCTATGCATGTTATCTGGTCCTACCGAATTTCCACTTTTAATCGCTGCTCTCACTTCCTCCATACTAATCCTATGCTATTCCTGCTTCACCATCTCCACATCATCCACCCTTCACGCTCTTTCATTTTTCTCATTCATTGGCTGCTCAAAATATTCCCTCTATCTTCTCAACACACTCTCCTCACTAGTCAACACATTTCCATCTCCATCCTTAATTGCTCTAACTTGCAGCACATCCCTCCAAGCTTGGTCCCTCTGCCTGGCCAATCAGTACAAATCCTTTTTTTCTTCCTTAGTGTCCAACTTCTCATACAGCTACTCATATGCCTTTTCCCTGGCTTTTGCCACATCCCTCTTCACCTGCTGCTTCATCTGCTTGTACTCCTGCTTACTTTTCTGTCTATGCCAATTCTGTTTCACCAACATCTTTCTCCTTATGCTTTCCTGCACTTTCTTATTCCACCACCACGTCTCTTTGTCTTTCTTTTTGTTTCCAGGTCACATCAAGTATTGTACCTCCCTAGCTGTCTCCCTTTTCACTTCTGCAGCAGTTGCCCAATCATTCAGCACCTCTTCACCACCACTGAGCCCCTGTCTGCCCTCTTCCCTGAATCTCACACTACTGTCTTCCTCCTTCAGTTTCTACCATAATTTTTCTTACAGTCCTTACTCTCCTCCTCTTCTTCTTCACCTATAAAACCATCCTACAAGACCACCATCCGATGCTGTCTAGTTAGCTGTCAACTGCCAACACCTTACAGTCTACAATTTAGGTGGCATCTCCGACACAGAACATAGTCCACCTGTGTGCACCTTCCTCCACTCTTATGTCATCCTGTGCTCCTTCCTCTCTTTAAAATTCATATTTGCCACTCTCATTTCCATACTATTAGCAAAATCTACCACCATCTGCCCTTCCACACTCCTTTCCTTAAGGCCATACCTACCCATCACCTCCTCTGTTTCCTTCACCAAAATCCCCATTAAAGTCTGCCACAATCACTAATCTTTCTACACCTACCACTTCTAACTCACTCCAGAATTTTTCTTTCTCCTCCATATCATTATCCACTTGTGGAGCATAAGCACTGATGACATTTATCATCACCACTTCAACTTACAACTTCATGTTTATTACACTAACAGAAACTCTCTCCACCTCCACTATGCTCTTACTGTACTTGTTTTTCAGTATCACCCCATACACATTTTTTCTTCCATCCACACCATGATAGAACAGTTTAAACCCCGCTCCAATGGTCCTGGCCTTACTCCCATTCCAATTGGCCTCCTGAACACACAACCTATTTACCTTTCTCCTCTTCATCATATCATCTACCTCTCTCCCTTCACCAGTCATAGTACCAACATTTAAATTGCCCACCTGTCAGGTTCATGAGTGGGTCTCAACCCACAGGTCACTAGAGCGAATAGCTGACTGGCAGTCTGCCACAGGGAGGCGTTGGAACTCAACTGCAGAGACACTCGAGACGTGCAAAGACATGATTCTTTAATGAAAATAATGAGTCCAAAAAGCTTGAGAAAAGTGAACCAAAAAATTGAGCACAGGCAGAGTCGGTTTAACAAAACAAAATAACACAAGACTAATTCAAATAAGTAATGACAAAATAGGACGAAGAATACGGGAAGACAGGAGGTACCAGGAGACTCGATAATACGGGCGGCTTGGGAAAACTCGGAGAATGGAAAAGCAAGGAGACTCGAGAATACAGGAGAAGCCAGGAGACTAGGGAAAACAGAAGAAGCAAGGAGACTCTGGAAGACAGGAGACTCGAGAATACGGGAAAAGCCAGGAGACTAGGGAAAACAGAAGAAGCCAGGAGACTCGGGAAGACAGGAGACTCGAGAATACGGGAGAAGCCAGGAGACTCTGGAAGACAAAAGACTTGGGAAGACAGGCGATACAAGGGAAAACAGGAGACTAGGGAAGACAGAAGAAGCTAAAAGACTAGGGAAGACATTAGACTCAAAGAAATCAAACCAAATAGAAAGACACTCACCAAACAAACCCATACAGATCAGATTCAAATACAAATATCAAGACCAATATAAAGAAGAATATACCACAACAGAAATAATAACAAATATAATGAACCAACAAAGACCAAGGCAAAATGGGTAACTAAAATAGACAACACTAACTAGGAGCAAGTGGGAGACATTAAACAGTTAGTGGCTAGGGAGTAGGGGATAAGGGCCCAGTGGTGGCATCTAATGGATGCCCTACCTAACGCAACCCCCTCATTTATCAGGGCCTGGGACCATCACCAAGGTTGCACTGGCTTGTGCAACCCTAATTGCTAGGTTCCTGGTTTGAAAATGTAAGAAGTAGAAAATGATGTAATGGAAAAATTTTAAGTGGAAGTAAAAGGTTGTCAGAAAAATAAATAGTGAAGTAAAGTACTGATATCAGAAAAATCTACTAAAGTATAGCAATTAAGTATTTGTACTTCATTGCTTCCCATCCGTGTGTTTTGCAAAACATATTAAGGTGTTATCTGGTTAAAAGCAAATTTTGCTCTAAATCCTGTATATATATCCTTCAGCATTAAAGGTGCTAACCTTAATCCTAACCCTAGCCCTTCCCAGATGTGCAAGCTGCCCATTTCATAGTCACTAATGCACCTCAACACCATCAGGCTTTTAAACTGAGCTCTGATAGCAAGCTGGATGATCCCTCTCCTCTTCAGTCTGGAGGACACAATGTCCATGGTTTCCACAACTTTCATATTTTGATTCATCTAACCACAGAACAGTGTTACAATTAAACAAATTTCATCAGTCCATAAGCGTTGGCCCTAAGAGAATGGTGATATTTCTGGATCATGTTTATTTTTATATGCCTTGTTTTTTGAATGATATATCTTTACCCTGCAACTGGTAACTAGTATTAATTTTGTCCCTTGTCCCTTTTGCACAGAGATTTCTCCAGATTCTCAGCACATGACTTCTTCTTCTTCTTTTGGCTGCTCCCATTACAGACAAACCCAATGTCCCATCCCTGCACATGTCCAAACGAAAACGTCCTACATGCGCTGTCCCTCTAATAAACTCATTTCTAATCCTGTCCGTCCTCATCACTTCCAACGAAAACCTCAACATCTTCAGCTCTGCCACCTCCAGATCCACCTCCAGTCTTTTACTCAATGCCACTGTCTCTAAACCATACAACATCGCAGGTCTCACCACAGTCCTATAAACTTTCCCTTTCATTCTTGCAGATACCCTTCTATCACAAATCACTCCTATCACTCTTCTCCACCCACTCCACCCTGCCTGCACTCTTTTCTTTACTTCTCTAACACACTCTCCATTACTTTACACTATTGATCCCAGGTACCTGAACTCCTCCACCTTCTCCACCCCTTCTCCCTGCAACCGCACCACTCCTCTGCCCTCCCTCTCATTCACACACATGTACTCTGTCTTACTCTTACCGACTTTCATTCCCCTTCTCTCCAGCGTGTACCTCCACCTCTCCAAGCTCTTCTCAACCTGCTAACCACTAACTCCACATCATCCAACCTTCTCTCTCTCTGATTTTCCTCATTCATCAGCTGCTCAAAATACTCCCTACACCTTCTCAACAGACTCCTCATATGCCTTTACCTTGGCTTCATACATCCCTCTTTACCTGCTGCCGCATCTCCTTGTACTCCTGCCTACTTTTCTCATCACTCTGTCGATCCCACTTCTGTTATGCCAACCTCTTTCCCCTTAAGCAGTCCTGCACTTCTTCATTCCACCAACCCCGTCTCTTTCTCTTCCTTTCTATTTCCAGATGTCACACCAAGTACTTTTCTAGCTGCCTCCCTCATCACTCCTGCAGTAGTTAACCAATCATCCAGCACCTCTTTACCACCACCGAGCCCCTGTCTGACCTCTTCCCTGAATCTCACACTACAGTCTTCCTCCTTCAGTTTCCACCATCTTATTCTCCTCTTCATCCTCACTCTCCTCCTCTTCTTCTTCACCTCCAAAACCATCCTACAGACCACCATCCGATGCTGTGTAGCTACACTGTCCCCTGCCAACACCTTACAGTCTCCAATCTCCTTCAGGTTGCATCTTCTACATAGAACATAGTCCACCTGTGTGCACCTTCCTCCACTCTTATACGTCACCCTATGATCATCCTTCTTCTTAAAATACTATTCCTCACTGCCATTTCCATCCTTTTAGCAAAATCTACCACCATCTGCCCTTCTACATTCCACTCCTTAAAACCATATCTACCCATCACCTCCTCATCACCTCTGTTCCCTTCACCTACATGCCCATTAAAGTCTGCCCCAATCACCGTCATTCCTAGGTACACCATCTACCACTTCATCTAAATCACTCCAGAATCTTTCCTTCTCCTCCATCTCACAGCCGACTTGTGGAGCATAGGCACTGATGACATTTATCATCACCCCTTCAACTTCCAGCCTCACGTTCATCACCCTATCAGCAACTCTCTTCACCTCCACTACACTCTTAGTGTACTCTTCCTTCAGAATCACCCCTACACCATTTCACTTTCCATCCACACCATGATAGAACAGTTTAAACCCACCTCCAATGTTCCTGGCCTTACTCCATTTCAACTTGGTCTCCTAAACACACAACATATCTACCTTCCTCTTCACCATCATATCAGCTACCTCTCTCCCTTTACCAGTCATAGTACCAACATTTAAAGTACCAACTCGAACCTCCACACTCTCACACTTCTTCTTTTCCTGTCGTCTCTGTAGACGTCTTCCTCCTCTCCTTCTTCTCCTTCTGCCAATTTCAACCGGTACCCTGTTGGCTAACTACACCTGTGGCGGTCATTGGTAACCCAGGCCTGGACCGATCCGGTATGAAATTCTTATTTGTGATCCGCATATTCGATTTGGCACATGTTTACGCTGGATGCCCTTCCTAACGCAACCCTCCCCATTTACCCGGGCTTGGAACCGGCACTAAGAGTGCACTGGTTTGTGCAACCCTAATGGCTGGGTTATTCTCAGCACATGACAATAAGAATAAAAGTGATACTATGTACTGTAGATAATGAGATACTCAAACCCTTTGCAATTTGATGTTGAGGAACATTATTTTAAAATTGTTTTACATAATATGAGTGTGAGAGAAAGCAAAGAAATAAAAGAAAAGGGAGTGCTCTGGACTGCATCAAATATCAGTCTGCACCAGAAAATATAAAAAATGAACAACAGCTAAATTCACAAACATAAAGAGAGAGAGAGTTGCACCAGTGACTGAGTAATAACCAACAAGCAAAGCCAAAGGCCAGAGTGTGACCTGTAGTGTGTACAGTGTTGTGTGAAGGAGTGTAGTGTGGTGTGATGGAGTGTGTGTACAGTGTGGTGTGATGGAGTGTGTGCAGTGTGGTGTGATGGAGTGTGTAGTGTGGTGTGTTGAAGTGTGTACAGTGTGGTGTGATGGAGTGTGTGCAGTGTGGTAGGATGGAGTGTGTGTAGTGGTGTGATGGAGTGTGAGTGTGGTGTGAAGGAGTGTGTAGTGTGGTGTAATGGAGTGTGTGGAGTGTGGTGTGATAAAGTGTGTAAAGTGTGTGTGGTGTGGTGTGATAGAGTGTGTGCAGTGTGGTGTGATGGAGTGTGTGTGGTGTGATGGAGTATGTGCGGTGTGATGAAGTGTGAGTGGTGGTGTGGAGTGTGTGGAGGTGTGTTGTGTGATGGAGTATGTGGTGTGATGGAGTGTGTACAGTGGTGGTGTGATGAGTGTGTACTGTGGTGTGATGGAGTGTGTAGTGGTGTGATGGAGTGTGTATGTGTGGTGGTGTGATGAAGAGTGTAGAGTGGTGTAATGGAGTGTGTTTGTGGTGTGATGGAGTATGTGGTGTGATGGAGTGTGTGGTGTAGTGTAATGGAGTGTGTGGAGGTGTTGTGTGATGGTGTGTGGTGTGATGGAGTGTGTACAGTGTGGTGTGATGGAGTGTGTACTGTGGTGTGATGGGGCATGTAGTGTGGTGTGACGGTGTGTATTGTTGTGTAATGGAGTGTGTACAGTGTAGTGTGTTCAGTGTGTGTAGTGTGGTGTGATGGAGTGTGTAGTGTGGTGTGATGTAGTGTGTACAGTGTGGTGTGAAGGAGTGTGTACAGTGTAGTGAGATGGAGTGTGTAGTGTGGTGTGATGGAGTGTGCAGTGTGGTGTGATGGAGTGTGTGTGTGTGTGTGTGTGTGTGTGTGTGTGTACAGTGTGGTGTGTTGGAGTGTGTAGTGTGGTGTGAAGGAATGTGTGTAGTGTGGTTTAATTGAGTATGTGGGTGTTGTGTGATAAAGTGTGTGTAGAGTGTGCACAGTGTGGTGTGATGGAGTGTGTACAGTGTGTTGTTAAGTGTGTACAGTGTGGCGTGAAGGAGTGTGCAATTTGGTGGAATGGAGTGTGTGTAGTGTGGTGTTACGGTGTGTGCAGTGTGGTGTGAAGGAGTGTGTATGTGTGGTGTGAAGAGCGTGGTGTGGTGTGATGGAGTGTGTACAGTGTGGTGTGTGGAAGTGTGTGTTGTGTAGTGTGATGGAGTGTGTGTACAGTGTGGTGTGTTGGGTGTGTAGTGTGGTGTGAAGGTGTGTGTATTGTTGTTTAATGGAGTGTGTAGGTGGTGTGATGAAGTGTGTGTAAAGTGTGTGTAGTGTGGTGTGATGTGTGTACAGTGTGGTGTGATGGAGTGTGTAGTGTGGTGTGATGGAGTGTGTGTTTATAGTCTGGTGTGTGTGGAGTGTGTGGTTTGGTGTAATGGAGTGTGTGCAGAGTGGTGTGATGGAGTGTGTGTATAGTGTGGTGTGATGGAGTGTGTACAATGTTGTGTGATGGAGTGTGTATAGTGTGGTGTGATGGTAATTGAGAGATTTCTAATGTGAGGTGTGAGTTAGTGTGATGTGGTTCTTCTCCTCCACAGAGTTTCATTGTGTCGTATCACATCCTCCAACTCAGCACCTGCAGTCGCTCCCAGCTGCAGCAGTGCAGTTTCTCTACTATCTGACTGAGGGAGGTTTTTGTACGACTCTATATCACTGTGTGAACCAGTAGCCTGAGATGCTGTGGTGACTCTGACAGTAATAATCTCCTGCATCTTCAGTCTGGACTCCACTGATGGTCAGAGTGAAATCAGTTCCAGATCCACTGCCACTAAAACGAGCTGGAACACCTGACAATAGCTCCTTTACGTATTTAATGAGCAGTTTAGGAGCTTCTCCATGTTTCTGCTGATACCAGAATAAGCGATTACCATATGTGCTGTGAGAAGAGACTGTCTGACTAGTTTTACAGTTGATGGTGACTGTTTCTCCTGGAAGAACAGATTTCACTGCAGGAGTCTGAGTTACTGTTGCTTGACCTCTGCATTCTGTAAAAATACACAATAATGCAGCATGAAACTGAAATATTAGAACAGAAACAATACGTGTATTTGTATGAACACATCATTGTAGAGATAAAATATGAAGCAGTGTCTGACCTTGAGTCCAGAGGATCAGTGTCCAGATGAAGACGGGGATCAAAGTCATGGTAGCTGTGGGTGAAGTTTCTGTAGCAGCAGCTCTCAGTCATGAAGTGTGAAAGTCACAGCGCTATAAACACTCCCAGAGCACTGAAGCATGTGCTGCCAATGCAAAGTGTCCTCTAAGTATGGAAACGTTTTTACCACATTTCCCCAATCTAACTGTCATTCTTACTCAGTTGCAATGGGAGATTTCTTGGAAAATATCAAGAGGTTACAAGTCCATGTTGAGAAACTACAGCAGATCAAGCTTTCACTTTAGTTCAATAATTAATCAGGATTCAGACTGACTACAGAGGAAATGTTTAAGGAGACCAGCATTATAACATTATTCTTCACAATGTTTATGAATTATCTCCTCAATAATCCAACATTTGATTTTATTTTACCTCCAGTCTTTTATAGTGTATACTACACTGTGCTCAAGATTAAGGTGTGTGTGTTTGTGTGTGTGTGTGTGTGTTCAGGTTAACTGTAGTGTAACAGAGGTTTTTGTATGACGATTTCATTAGAATGTATCACTGTGGTGGATTTTTGGTGGAGGAACAAAACTCATTATGAAAAGTAAGTGCTCACTTTTACTGAAATGTTTAATTAGTTTTATTACACAATGTAAATACTGTAGATACAGATTTACTACAAAATAAAAATGTGACTCTCAAATAAATAGATATTTTTTATAAAATAGAGAAATGTGATGTGAAGAGGAGAGAGCTGATTCTAGAAATTATCTGCTTTTGTGTCATTTTGTAAAATTCTGTAGGAGTCACGTCTTTTTCAGATTCATGGTAAATGTTAACTTTTATTTAATTTCGTTATTTCTTTGTGTTATTCAAATTCATCACAGTGGGAATGTTGTAACAGTGAAAGAAGAACAACGGTGGTCTAGTGTTGATTTCACATTAATGCTAAGTCATAAATCATTAATAAGTTAATCTACAAAATTGCACAAAGATGACTTTACTGTGGTGTGATGGTTATTGAAGCACAATGTGTTGATATGAAGTTGTTCAGAAGATTTAGGTTGTTTTGTTGAGTTGCAGTTTGGTTGGATGATGTTATTAGAATTGTGTCCTGTTGTGGATGTGCATATAAACTACTGCATCTGCTTTACAGTCGTTACACTGAATTGCCAAATATCACTATGTTCATTGTGATAGAGTTCACATTATCATAACTATAATTATGTGTGTGCTTTTGTGTGTGTTTTGTCTCCAGCTGGACCAATGGTGAAGCCCTCCGTGTCTCTGCTCCCTCCCTCGTCTCTGCAGCTCTCTGAGGGTTCGTCCTCTCTGCTCTGCCTGCTCTCTGACTATTCTCCACAGGGGGCGCTGCCGAGCTGGACCTTGGATGGTGTCGAGGTGAACGAAGGTGTTCTGACCAGCACAGAAGATCAGAAGAACGGTGTCTACAGCCGCAGCAGCACCCTGACCCTCAGCAAAGAACGCTGGGAAGAGGCCGAGGTGTTCGGCTGCACCGTCTCCCATCACGACACCACTCAGATCACCTCGTTCCGAAAGAGTCGCTGTGAAGTCCACTAGAATTCAAGTGTACGCTTTAACACATGCTTAGCAGTCTGAGGTGGTGTAAGTGGTGTAGCTGTGCTGAAATAAAGCTTCAATCTGGAAATCATGTCTCCTTTTTCAGTAGTGAAGTGTCTTTGTTAGTGATTTGGAACTGCACCTTTACAGCAGGTCGAGTGCAGAGCTGTGTGTTGTGCTTGAGTGAGTTTGGATGAACCACAAACATCTGCTGAAAGCGTTAAACTGTTTTGGGAATCAGAGTGTTGCATGCAAATGTGTGAGTGTGTGTGTGTGTGTGTGTGTGTGTGTGTGTGTGTGTGTGTGTGTGTGTGTGTGTGTGTGTGTGTGTGTGTGTGTTGGCTTGAGGTTAATCACTTTCACATCTTATTGCTCTTTCTGCATCAAATTTGCATAATACCATAATTACTATCAAAAATACACTATAGAATAAATTAATAAAATGAAACAAGAATTTACACAACTATAGTACAGAACAGAAAACAAACTAAACAAAACAATACACATTTAAATGAAAGAAGATGTTTCTAAGAGTTTATCATTTAAACTAAGAACTTTTTGAACAATTCCAAAATTCTTGTTAAATAATCTTGTTAAAAACTCCACTGCCATCTCTCCTAAACCTCTCCAAGCTTCTACGCATGTTATCAGGTACAACCGAAATTCCACTCTTCATCCTTTTAAATGCTGCTCTCACTTCCTCCTTACTAATCCTATCCACTTCCTGCTTCACCATCTCCAGATCATCCACCCTTCATGTGCTCTAATTTTTCTTATTCATCGGCTGCTCAAATATTCCCTCTATCTTCACAAAACACTCTCCTCACTAGTCAACACGTTTCCATCTCCATCCTTTATTACTCTAACTTGCAGTACATCCTTCCCAGCTCGGTCCCTCTGCCTGGCCAATCAGTACGAATCCTTTTCTCCTTCCTTTGTGTCCAACTTATATAGCTCCTCATATACCTTTTCCTTGGGTTTTGCTACATCCCTCTTCACCTGCTGTTTCATCTGCTTGTACTCCTGCCTACTTTTCTCATCTCTCTGTCGATCCAATTCTGTTTCGCCAACATCTTTCTCTTTATGCTTTCCTGCACTTCCTCATTCTACCACCATGTCTCTTTGTCTTTCTTTCTGTTTCCAGATGTCACATCAATTATTGTACCTTTCTAGCTGTCTCCCTTATCACTTCTGCAGCAGTTGCCCAATCATCCAGCACCTCTTCACCACCACTGAGCCCCTGTCTGACCTCTTCCCTGAATCTCACACTACAGTCTTCCTCCTTCAGTTTCCACCATCATTTTTTTTACAGTCCTCTAAAACCATCCTACAGACCACCGTCAGATGCTGTCTAGATACACTGTCCCCTGCCAACACCTTACAGTCTACAATTCAGGTTGCATGTCTGACACAGAACATAGTCCACCTGTGTGCACCTTCCTCCACTCTTATGTCATCCTGTGCTCCTACATATTTGCCACTCTCATTTCCATACTTTTAGCAAAATCTACCACCATCTGCCCTTCCACAGTCCTCTTCTTAAGGCCTTATATACCCATCACCTCCTCTGTTCCCTTCACCAAAATCCCTATTAAAGTCTGCCACAATCACTAATCTTTCTTTCATAGGTACACCTTCTACCACTTCTAATTCACTCCAGAATTTTTCTTTCTCCTCCATCTCATTATCCACTTGTGGAGCATAAGCACTGATGACATTTTATCATCACCCCTTTAACTTCCAACTTCATGTTCATCACACTATCAGAAACTCTCTTCACTCCACTGTGCTCTTACTGTACTCTTTTTTCAGTATCACCCCATACACATTTTATCTTCCATCCACACCATGATAGAACAGTTGGCAATGAAATGTACAGTGGAACCCGGTTATGTCGCCGGCCTAGGGGTTTGCCAAAAAACGTCGAGATAACCAATGATTGAGATGAACGAGAACCAATATGGCGGGAATATATTAACATGCTTGAAATTTCTTTATGTACATGATGTGCGTTAATAAATGAGAATGTACATGCACGTGTTTTTTGAGGGTTTTTTTTTTACACAACAGCGTTGCCGCGATTTGTTTGATGAAGTTATGCTATAAAAATGTACATACATGTTTGCTAACAACAAAAGGCATATGTGCACCAACTAACAGTAGAGATTTACCAATATACAATACAAACCACCGTCAATTCTCGATAAAAACCTTTATTATATTCTCCAACATTGCAAACACAAAGATCGCTCACAAAATCGTGTCAAAATTTAATTCACGAGTCATTTCACTCTGACACAGCTCTGAAAAGTATCCTACACTCCTGTGCCTCCTCTTCCAACATAGCATCTGTAAGGCTTGATTTTTCCGCCACTTCCGCGAGTTCTTCTGCGGCTGCACGGCACTGTGCCTGAAACTCATCATCGTAAATATCCTGAATGACGCAGTGCATCCAGCAGTTTAAGATTGTTTCCTTCTTCACATCATTCCAGGCTGATCTCTAATATAAGACGCACCCTGGGTGAAAGGTCCATACAACTTTGGATAAGACGCGTATTATATAATATTATATATATTATATATAATATTATATATTATATATGCGTCTTATATGATATTAGGGTTCGGCGACATTGAAGAATCGACATAACCGATGAGAAAATGCTAAGACAAAGAGAGAATTTGGCAGTTCCACTTTAAAAATGCGACTTAATAGGGTTGGCGAGTTAACCGAGGTTGAGATTAGTGGGTTCGACTGTATTTGTACTTCATTGCTTTCCATCCTTGTGTTTTGCAAAACATATTAAGGTGTCATCTGGTTAAAAGCTAATTTTGCTCTAAATCCTGTATATATATCTTTCAGCATTAAAGGTGATAACCATAATCCTAAACCTAACCCTTCCCAGATGTGCAAGCTGCCCATTTCATAGTCACTAATGCACCCCCACACCATCAGGCTTTTGATCTGAGCTCTGATAGCAAGCTGGATGATTCCTCTCCTCTTCAGTCTGGAGGACACAATGTCCATGGTTTCCACAACTTTCATATTTTGATTCATCTAACCACAGAACAGTGTTACAATTAAACAAATTTCATCAGTCCATAAGCGTTGGCCCTAAGAGAATGGTGATATTTCTGGATCATGTTTATTTTTATATGCCTTGTTTTTTGAATGATATATCTTTAACCTGCAACTGGTAACTAGTATTGATTTTAACCTTTATTCACAGAAATTTCTCCAGATTCTCCGCACATGACAATAAGGATAAAAGTGATACTATGTACTGTAGATATTGCGAAACTTAAACCCTTTGCAATTTGTTTCACGTAATATGAGTGTGAGAGAAAGCAAAGAATAAGAGAAAAGGGAGTGTCAAAGAGTGCTCTGGACTGCATCAGATATCAGTCTGCACCAGAAAATATAAAAAATGAACAACAGCTTAATTCACAAACATAAAGAGAGAAATAATTTATTAGTTATTAACTAGTTGCTATGAATACAGCTGAAATCAGTTGTTTTCTTATAAATGTTTGTCATTGAGTCAATTTTGATGATGTTCGTTTCCAAACAGTAAGTAATGAGTCAATTGCAAACGGTTCAACATTAAACTTTTGGGTACTTTAAAACTAACCTTAATCTTGGAGATCACAGGGAAATGTATGTGAATATTTTATTTGTTAACTGGTTTCATGTGTCACATTTACTGCATGAATCGGCCTCAGAACAGCTGTTCCATCAAACACTGTTTACTTGATAAACTGAGTCGGTGTAATGGTGAAGGCACAAATCAAAACAGCTAATTGATTGAAGGTTTTTTCATGCTACCCTGCAAAAGTATGGTTTTTTTTTATTTAGTTGGTTTTGATAAATGCTGTGGCTGCTGTGTTTTGTAGTTAATTGTGATACACTTGAAGTTAAAGTATTTGGTATTTTATTTTAGAAATACATTTTGATGTCTCTTTGCCCAAACCTGTGTTTATCATTGCAATGTGCTGCTCTGAATTAATAATAAAGCCTTTAAATCAGTAAACATGATTGCTTTACATTATAGATGATGCATAACATATACAGTTAGTGTGTACAGTGTGGAGTGATGGAGTGTGTACAGTGTGGTGTGAGGGACATACAGTGTGGTGTGATGTTTATTGAGAGATTTCTAATGTGAGGTGTGAGTTAGTGTGATGTGTTTTTTCCTCCATAGAGTTTCATTGTATCGTATCACATCCTCCAACTCAGCACCTGCAGTCGCTCCCAGCTGCAGCAGTGCAGTTTCTCTACTATCTGACTGAGGGAGGTTTTTGTACGACTCTATATCACTGTGTAAACCAGTAACCAGTGATTTCATGGCGACTTTGACAGTAATAATCTCCTGCATCTTCAGTCTGGACTCCACTGATGGTCAGAGTGAAATCAGATCCAGATCCACTGCCACTGAAACGAGCTGGAAAACCCGACTGTAGCTGATTTACATTTTTAATCAGGAGTTTAGGAGCTTCTCCAGCTTTCTGCTGATACCAGTATAAGTAGTTGTTGTTAGTCACTGCCTGACTGGTTTTACAGTTGATGTTGACTGTTTCTAATGGAAGAACAGATTTCACTGCAGGAGTCTGAGTTACTGTTGCTTGACCGCTGCATTCTGTAAAAATACACAATAATGCAGCATGAAACTGAAATATTAGAACAGAAACAATACGTGTATTTGTATGAACACATCATTGTAGAGATAAAATATGAAGCAGTGTCTGACCTTGAGTCCAGAGGATCAGTGTCCAGATGAAGACGGGGATCAAAGTCATGGTAGCTGTGGGTGAAGTTTCTGTAGCAGCAGCTCTCAGTCATGAAGTGTGAAAGTCACAGCGCTATAAACACTCCCAGAGCACTGAAGCATGTGCTGCCAATGCAAATTGTCCTCTAAGTATGGAAACATTTTTACCACATTCCCCCAATCTTACTGGCATTCTCACTCTCAGTCACAATGGGAGATTTCTTGGAAAACATTAAGAGGTTACAAATGCATAAAGTGAAATAGCAGAAGTTCAGGCTCTCACTTTAATTCCATCAGGATTTAAAATGACTACAGAGGAGATTTCGAGGAGACCAGCATTTTAACGTTATTCTTTACGGCCTTTATGTATCATGTATATTGTGTTACTGACTGTAGAGACAAAACTCATTACTAATCCATCATTTGTGTAGAGTGAATTGTTCTCCAGTTTTAGGGTTTTAGGTGTGTGTGTGTGTGTGTGTGTGTGTGTGTGTGTGTGTGTGTGTGTGTGTGTGTGTGTGTGTGTGTGTGTGTGTTCACTGTAGTGTAACAGAGGTTTTTGTATGATGTTTTCATTAGAATGTATCACTTTTGGTGGAGGAACAAAACTCAGCACCAGTAAGTGTCTTTTACTTCTAAACCACTAACATTTATATTAAAAAATAATTCTTATTTACATATTATTTACTTAATTCTGTACTAAACACTTTATACATAATTCACATCAATTATAATGTGTGTATCAGTAATAAATTGGGAGTAACTAAACATTTTGTAGTAAAATGAATAAGAAATGAGTGAATATTAAACATGTAATAAATCTCCAGTGTGTTTGTGTTGGTGAGTGGAAACCTGCTCACTGGTTCATATCTGCAGTATTGTGTATATTATTCTGAAGTCTCTGTGCTGATGGAAAATACAGACAAATGCTTCTGTGTGTTTGTGTTAAACAGTGAACATTTCTGTTATCAGATCCATTTCTTACTATCACACAGGGAGCACTTTCTATGAAACATCAGTAAGAAGTGACTAAAACAGAATAAAGCTGATTGAAGTCAGAGTCGCTCCACAATATAACGAGTAGCTCGTAAATGTTCTCCTGCTGATTATTTCTACTGAACTACAGTGATGTGAAGAAGCAGTAATGTTGTGTGTATAAAAGTGTTTTTTGTGTATTTTGTTCTACAGAGGGTCCCACTGTGAAGCCCTCTGTGTCTCTGCTCTATCCATCGTCTCTGCAGCTCTCTGAGGGCTCTCCCTCACTGCTCTGCCTGCTGTCTGCCTACTCTCCACAGGGGGCGATGGTGAGCTGGACAGTGGATGGCTCAGTGGGGAATGAAGGGGTTCTAACCAGCCCTGAAGAACAGAAGAAGGACGGTTACACACGCAGCAGCACTCTGATCTTCAGCAAAGCATTCTGGGAAAAGTGGAAGGAGTTTGTCTGTACCGTCTCCCATGACAGTGTCAATGGCTGAAGGAAGTTGAACATCTGGTGAAAGTGGTGCTCTATTTTGGGAGAAAGAGGATCATTCAGCTGTCTTCATGGAAATCTCCCTCTCATTTCACTGCTCTGTGCTACTGAGTGAAAGAAGACAGTTACACATATTACATAATTATGACCTAAATATGTGTTATGTGTGTATATGCAGGGATGAGCAGTATTTATGATACATGTATTTAAAAAATAAAATTTTGTTATATATATTTGAGAGGGTTGATGAAAATTGCTTTATATTTTGTATTACAATGCTTTAGTGTTTTGTAATTTTTGTAGTTTTAAAATACTGTAAAATACTTTGTAAGAAGGCTACATGATGACATCATAAAAATGCGGCCTCTGATTGGTGCCTACTCAGTATTTTGCCCAGACCTGTTGAGAGCAGAACAGAAAATCTATACATATGAAAGAAGGTGGTGAAATAGGTGTCTGATAATTGATAAATTAATATTTTATTGAAGAATATTGTAACCTAATTGAGCAGCTGTTTAGTAGGATCATGATTTTGCATACCATTGCATGAAATGTACTTTAAAACTAACCTTCATCTGGGAGATCACAGGGATATGAATGTAAATATTTTATCTGATAACTGGTTGCATGTGTCAGATTTACTGGATGAATCAGCCTGAGAACAGCTGTTGCCAACATTGTTTACTTAATCAGTGGCATCTGTGTAACGGTGAAGGAACAAATCACAACGGCTAATTGATTGAAGGTTTGTGAAGAAATATCACGCTCCCTTACAAACTTTTTTTTTTTCTTCTAAAATGCCAAAATACAGAAATTTATTTTGATAAATGCTGTAGCTGCTGTATTTTGTAGTTTATTGTAATACACTTATAGTTAAGGTATTTGGTATTTGATTTTTAAATAGATTTTGATGTCTCTTTGCCCAAACCTGTGTTAATTATCGCAATGTCCTGCTCTAAATTATTAATGAACGCTTTGAATCAATAAACAATATAGCTTTATATTATAGATGATGCATAACATACACAATTAGTGTGCAGTGTGGTGGGATGAAGTGTGTACAGTGTGATGGAATAGAGTGTGTGCAGTGTGGTGTGATGAAGTGTGTAGTGTGGTGTGATGGAGTGTGTACAGTGTGGTGTGAAGGAGTGTGTACAGTGTGGTGTGATAGAGTGTGTGTACAATGTGGTGTGATGGAGTGTGTATAGTGTGGTGTGTGTGAGTGTGTGCAGTGTGGTGTGTTGGAGTGTGTAGTGTGGTGTGAAGAAGTGTGTGAAGTGTGGTGTAATGGAGTGTGTTGAGTGTGGTGTGATGAAGTGTGTGTAGTGTGGTGTGATGGATGTGTACAGTTGGTGTGATGGATGTGGTGTGATGGAGTGTGGCATGATGGAGAGTGTGGTGTGATGGAATGTGTGGTGTGATGGAGTGTGTAGTGGTGTAATGGAGTGTGGGCAGAGTGGTGTGATGAAGTATGTGTACAGTGTGGTGTGATGGAATGTGTGGTACAGTGTGGTGTGGTACCAAACTGCATTTCGTTGCTGTGTACCTGTACTATGCAATGACAAAAAAGTTGTATCTATCTATCTATCTATCTATCTATCTATCTATCTATCTATCTATCTATCTATCTATCTATCTATCTATCTATCTATCTATCTATCTATCTATGGAGTGTGTTTAGTGTGGTGTGATATAGTGTGTGCAGTGTGGTATGATGGAGTGTGTACAGTGTGGTGTAATGGAGTGTGTGCAGTGTGATGTGATGGAGTGTGTACAGTGTGGTGTGATGCAGCTGTTTAGTGTGGTGTGATGGAATGTATAAAGTGTGATGTGATAGAGTGTGTGCATTGTGGTGTGATTGAGTGTGTGCAGTGTGGTATGATGGGGTGTATGCAGTGTGGTGTGATGGAGTGTGTACAGTGTGGTGTGATGGAGTGTGTTGCATTGTGGTGTGATGGAGTTTGTACAGTGTGGTGTGGGGGAATGTGTGCAGTGTGTGGGTGTGGTATGATGGAGTGTGTGTAGTGTGGTGTGATGTAGTGTGTTCAGTGTGGTGTCAAGGAATGTCTACAGTGTGGGGTGATGGAGTGTGTAGTGTGGTGTGGTGGAGTGTGTGCAGTGTGTGGGTGTGGTATGATGGAGTGTGTGCAGTGTGGTGCGATGGAATGTGTGTAGTGCGGTGTGATGGAGTGTGTAGTGTGGTGTGGTGGAGTGTGCAGTGTGGTGTGATGGAGTGTGTAGTGTGGTGTGGTGGAGTGTGCAGTGTGGTGCGATGGAATGTGTGTAGTGCGGTGTGATGGAGTGTGTAGTGTGGTGATATTGATGTGTGTTGTGTGGTGTGTGATGAAGTGTGTAGTGTGGTGTGATGGACTGTGTAGTGTGGTGTGTTACAGTGTGTGTGCAGTGTGTAAAAGTATGTTGTGATGGAGTGTGTGTAGTGTGGTGTGATGTAGAGTGTGTAGTGTGGTGTGATGTGTGTACAGTGAGGTGTGATGGAGTGTGTTGTGTGGTGTGGTGCAGTGTGTGTAGTATGTTGTGATGAAGTGTGTGTAGTGTGTTGTGATGTACTGTGTACAGTGTGGTGTAATGGAGAGTGTAGTATGGTGTGATGGAGTGTGTACAGTGTAGTGTGATGGTTATTGAGAGATTTCTAATGTGAGGTGTGAGTTAGTGTGATGTGGTTCTTCTCCTCCAGAGTGTCATTGTGTCATATCACATCCTCCAACTCAGCACCTGCAGTCGCTCCCAGCTGCAGCAGTGCAGTTTCTCTACTATCTGACTGAGAGAGGTTTTTGTACGACTCTATATCACTGTGTGAACCAGTAACCAGTGATTTCATGGCGACTTTGACAGTAGTAATATCCTGCATCTTCAGTCTGGACTCCACTGATAGTCAGAGTGAAATCAGATCCAGATCCACTGCCACTGAAACGAGCTGGAAAACCCGACTGTAACTGATTTACAAATTTAATCAGGAGTTTAGGAGCTTCTCCAGCTTTCTGCTGATACCAGTGTAAATAGTGGCCATAAGAGCTGTGATAATACACTGCCTGACTGGTTTTACAGTTGATGATGACTGTTTCTCCTGGAAGAACAGATTTCACTGCAGGAGTCTGAGTTACTGTTGCTTGACCTCTGCATTCTGTAAAAATACACAATAATGCAGCATGAAACTGAAATATTAGAACAGAAACAATACGTGTATTTGTATGAACACATCATTGTAGAGATAAAATATGAAGCAGTGTCTGACCTTGAGTCCAAAGGATCAGTGTCCAGATGAAGACGGGGATCAAAGTCATGGTAGCTGTGGGTGAAGTTTCTGTAGCAGCAGCTCTCAGTCATGAAGTGTGAAAGTCACAGCGCTATAAACACTCCCAGAGCACTGAAGCATGTGCTGCCAATGCAAAGTGTCCTCTAAGTATGGAAACGTCTTTACCACATTCCCCCAATCTTACTAATTTACCTACTAATTTTGCTTCTCTGATCAGATGAAGATTTTCTGGAAACTGCTGTTAGGGTTAAGATGCAGAAAGAACTGAATGAGAGAGAAGCTGAAACTTTTACTGGATGCTGTTTATACCGAATGTTAATGAATTTCTCACTGTAGTGGATTGATGGTGTATGAAGCAGCAACATTGTTTAATGTGATCACTCTGACTAATGTGGAACCTTTTATGCACAGCATCAAATTATTAGCACAAGATTTCCAGGACAATAATCTCACAATGATTCAACATTTAGAGACAAAAATGCTGTCCTTGCATCGGATCGGTTAAAATGGGGATTACCTAATATTCTACTATTCTCATTGTTCAAACCCACTGCAGGCAAATGACCTCTAACTCTGTAAATGTTGTTTTCTACTTAATCATGGCATTATGTTGTTAAAAATATGTGGAGTGGTCTCACTCTGATATTACAAAGTGTACTGCTCACATTGGGTGCATATGTGGGAAACGTGTCTGTTTGTATGGGAAACTCTAGAAATTTAGACTGTATAGTGAACATGGTTCTTTAAATTGATGTTGAAATAATCACAACAAATGTAGTGATGAGTGGGAAAGTGATTTGATAATAAAGTGAAATGCACCTTTAGCAGCTCTGCAGCTGATGTTAGATCATTGTCTGTTTCTCAGTCAGAGCTCATCCTCTAAAGCTGAGGAAGGTTTTTGTACATCACTTTAACACTGTGTGTACAGTCTGCTCTCACTCTGACAGTAATATTCTCCTGCATCTTCAGACTGAACTCCAGAAATTTTTAATAAAATTCTGTAACATTAGATTTAATGCCACCGAAACGTCTGGAACCCCATTGTGCAGGTGAACATCATAATAGATCAGGAGTTTAGGAGCTTTTCCAGGTTTCACTAAATATCAGCAGAAACATCCTGACTGGATCTACAGGTGTAACAGAGCAACATAGTCTCCTGTAGAAATAGACTGAGATCCTGGAGAGTCAGGACAATTTCCTCAAAGGACTCTGAAGAAAAAGAGGCAGCATTTAAATATTCAAATGAAATGTAGTAATAAGTGTGAGAGCGATTTGATGATTGTATGAAAAATAAATTAGTCTCATAGTAAGGGATGTGTCCCAGCAGAAAAACCAGTAACATCACAGTAATCATCACTACAGCTATTAAAGAGTGATAGCAGCAGTTACACAACACACATATGCAAAATGTGTGTGTGTGTGTGTGTGTGTGTGTGTGTGTGTGTGTGTGTGTGTGTGTGTGTGTGAGTGTGTGTGTTCACTGTAGTGTAACAGAGGTTTTTGTACGACGGTTTCATTAGAATGTATCACTGTGGAACACTTTTGGTGGAGGAACAAAACTCAGCATCAGTAAGTGTCTTAATTTTAAACCTCTAAAATTGATAATATATATTTACTTATTATTTTTTTATTTTAGTCTTCACTCTGTACTCCATAAATAATTAATTCATAATTCATAAAATATAATGTGTGTATCAGTAATAAATTGGGAGAAACTCTAAACTGTTTGCAGTAATATAAAAAAGAAATGAGTGAATATTAAACATGTAATAAATCTCCAGTGTGTTTGTGTTGGTGAGTGGAAACCTGCTCACTGGTTCATATCTGCAGTATTGTGTATATTATTCTGAAGTCTCTGTGCTGATGGAAAATACAGACGAATGCTGCTGTGTGTTTGTGTTAAATAGTGAACATTTCTGTCATCAGATTCATGTCATACTATCACACAGGGAGCACTTTCTATGACACATCAGTAAGAAGTGACTAAAACAGAATAAAGCTGATGGAAGTCTGAGTCGCTCCACAATATAACGAGTAGCTCGTAAATGTTCTCCTGCTGATTAAATCTACGTGACTGCAATTATGGGAAGAAGCAATAATGAGGAAATGTTGTGTAACTTTGTGTAAATGTGTGTTTTTTTTTCCTGTTCTCCAGAGGGTCCCACTGTGAAGCCCTCCGTGTCTCTGCTCCATCCATCGTCTCTGCAGCTCTCTGAGGGACCGGCCTCACTGCTCTGCCTGCTATCTGCCTACTCTCCACAGGGGGCGACAGTGAGCTGGACAGTGGATGGCTCACTGGTGAATGAAGGGGTTCTAACCAGCCCTGAAGAACAGAAGAAGGACGGTTACACACGCAGCACCTGACCCTCAGCAAAGCACTCTGGGAAAGGGGAGGAGTTTGTCTGTACCGTCTCCATGACAGTGTCAATCATCCGGTCACGTTCAGAAAGAGCCAGTGTGAAGACTAACAGCTCCAAGATAGAATTAAACACTGAGCTGCTCACACATCCATCTACAATAGAGTTTCAATTCTACACAATGCTGATATTCCTGTCTTTACTCTCTTCACTGTCCTGTTGCTCTTCCTGTAGTTTTGCTCTGCTGAAATAAAGCTTCATTTTGGACATTGGGTGTGTTTTATTAGAGTTAGTAGTCATTATCAGTGTGATGAGAGAGTGTGTTTAGCTGTACATTCAGTGCTGTGTGTTGTGCTTCAGTGAGTTTGGCTGAAGGATGTTGAACATCTGGTGAAAGTGGTGCTCTATTTTTGGAGAAAGAGGATCATTCAGCCGTCTTCATGTAAATCTCCCTCTCATTTCTCTGCTCTGTGCTACTGAGTGAAAGGAACAAGTTACACAAATTACTTAATTATCAACTAAATATGTGTTACGTGTGTGTATGCAGGGATGAGCAGTGTTTATGATACATGTATTTGAAATATAAAATAAGATTTTGTAATATGTATTTGAGAGGGTTGATGAAAATCATATTTAAATTAAATTTTAGTGTTTCATTTTGTAGATTTTAAATACTGTAAAATACTTTGTAAGAAGGCTACATGATGACATCATAAAAATGCAACCTCTGATTGGTCCCTAATCAGGATTTTTTCCCAGACTTGTTCAGATCAGAACAGAAAATGTATACATATGAAAGAAGGTTGTGAAGGTAAAAAACTTTCAGGCTGCCAGCTTTCAAATAGGCGTCCGATGATCGATAAATAAATATTTGATTGTAGAATATTGTACCCTAATTGAGCAGCTGTTTAGTAGGATCATGATTTTGCATACATTGCATGAATGACAACTGACACATAATATATTAATGTTTAACAATCAAATAATTTATTATTTAGAAACTAGTTGCTATGAATACAGCTGAAATCAGTTGTTTTCTTATAAATGACTTGTTTGTCATTGAGTCAGTGGTGATGATGTAAAGTAGCCCTTCGTTACCAAACACCTAGTAACTAAACTAGGATACAATTATGAGTCAAATTAAACTTTTGGGTACTTTAAAACTAACCTTCATCTGGGAGATCACAGGGACATGTATATTTTATCTATTAACTGGTTGCATGTTTCAGATTTACTGCATGAATCGGATGTCATGAATGTCATTCATGTCATGAATCAAACATGGTTTACTCAATAAACTGAGTCGGTGTAATGGTGAAGGATTAAATCAAAACAGCTAATTCATGCTACCTTGCAAAAGTATGGTTTTTTTTTTATTTAGTTTATTTTGCTAAATGCTGTGGCTGCTGGATTTTGTAGTTTATTGTGATACACTTGAAGTATTTGGTATTTTATTTTAGAAATACATTTTGATGTCTCTTTGCCCAAACCTGTGTTTATCATTGCAATGTCCTGCTCTAAATTATGAATAAAGCCTTTAAATCAGTAAACATGACTGTTTTGCATTATAAATGATGCATAACATATACAGTTAGTGTGTACAGTGTGGTGTGAGGGAGTGTGTGTAGTGTGGTGTGATGGAGTGTGTACAGTGTGGTGTGAGGGAGTGTGTGTAATGTGGTGTGATGGAGTGTGTGCAGTGTGGTGTGATGAAGTGTGTGATGGTTATTGAGAGATTTCTAATAGGTGATGATGTTTTTTCCACAGATTGTCAATGTGTCATACCACATCCTCCAACTCAGCACCTGCAGTTGCTCCCAGCTGCAGCAGTGCAGTTTCTCTACTATCTGACTGAGGGAGGTTTTGACGACTCATATCACTGTGTGAACCAGTAGCCAGTGACATGGTAACTCTGACAGTAATAATCTCCTGCATCTTCAGTCTGGACTCCACTGATGGTCAGAGTGAAATCAGATCCAGATCCACTGCCACTGAAACGAGCTGGAAAACCCGACTGTAACTGATTTACATTTTTAATCAGGAATTTAGGAGCTTCTCCAGCTTTCTGCTGATACCAGTTTAGGTAGTTGTTGTTAGTCACTGCCTGACTGGTTTTACAGTTGATGGTGACTGTTTGTCCTGGAAGAACAGATTTCACTGCAGGAGTCTGAGTTACTGTTGCTTGACCTCTGCATTCTGTAAAAATACACAATAATGCAGCATGAAACTGAAATATTAGAACAGAAACAATACGTGTATTTGTATGAACACATCATTGTAGAGATAAAATATGAAGCAGTGTCTGACCTTGAGTCCAGAGGATCAGTGTCCAGATGAAGACGGGGATCAAAGTCATGGTAGCTGTGGGTGAAGTTTCTGTAGCAGCAGCTCTCAGTCATGAAGTGTGAAAGTCACAGCGCTATAAACACTCCCAGAGCACTGAAGCATGCTAATGCAAAGTGTCCTCTAAGTATGGAAACATCTTTACCACATTCATCTTACTGTCATTCTCACACTCAGTCACAATGGGAGATTGATCAATTTATTCTGTGGCACTGCAGTAACCAGATTTATTCTTACTCTTTATTCATAAAGATGGTATGAGCACACTCCTTATTCTCAGGATCCTCTCACAAAATATTGTTGAACATTAAAGGTCCATTATTTTCATGGTACGATTGTAGAGCATCATCAGGATGCCCATAGAGAAAGAGAAGCAGTGGAGAAAATTAGCGTAGCTGCTGTTCATGATATTAACAGCACAAGATGATATTGCATTTGATCAGATGTACTGGAGCACAATTATGATATGACATATGTTGTGTACTTTGCTAAAAAGATCTTTAATCTACACTTAAACTGTGAGTATGTCTTAGCCCTGAACACTGTCAGGAAAACTATTCCAAAGTTTGAGCTAAATGTGAGAATGTTCTTTATTGGTCTTTGCTATTTTAGGAACTACTAGAAGGCAGAGTTTTGAGATTCTACATTGTAGCATGTTAGAAGACTGGATAGTACATATACAAATCATTTAGTGTTTGTAAGAAGCAGCAGTTTGTAGTTGATTCAAAACTTAACAGGTAGCCAGTGACATAAGATTGTTATACGATCATTTTCCTCTACCTTGTGAGAACTTGGCTGATTCTGACTAAAGCTTGTTTAATGATGCACGTCCAACTAGTAATGCATTACATAGTCTATTCTGAGGTCATGAATGCATGGACTGTGGTAGTAACAGTCACATGGTTCGAAATTGTGATGGCCAGCCTTATCAATTTAGTGGGTCTGTAAAAGGAGCAGTCGGTTAATCGTTTTCCTGAACACTGGTGACATCAGGATATCTATGAGAGGTTCGTTTTAAAACTTAGTTGTCATGCCTTTGGTAGCCTGATTGTGTATTTTTAATGGTGGTTTGGTTTCTCCTTTCAGTGTGGATTGAGGAATCCAGCCATTATCGGATTAAAATCATCCCACTTACTTGTTTAGAGTTTCTTGGTGGCATCGTGACCTGGTTAAACTGGTAAGTTGGTTAACTGTGATAATGTCTGATGTCAAAAGATGGTAATTTTGTGCTTATTTCTCTGTAATTAGAACTGAGGAACTTAGAGCCGTTGTAGTGGGCTGTCTTACCACTGGCTTACATGTCTTAGGCTGCTGTACCAGGGCTGTTTTATCGGGCTGTCTTCTTGCTGGGCTACCTTTTTGGTTGCTTTGCTTGGCTGTCTAGCTGTTTGGTTGCTTTCTTGTGGTCTGTGGGTCGCTAAATATTGCATATTACATATTGCATTGGCATGCATGCTATCTACATGCCGAGTTCAGCATGGGACATATGTCCTGGCAATACCGTCCTATAGCTAACGACTTACTGGATTAGCCAAGGAGCAAAATGCAATGTATATGTATACATGTAACAACATGTTCAGTGCTCAACTCCGCTGAATAAACTGCTATACATATATCTCTGTTTATCTAAGGAGTTTGAAGACCTGGATGCTACTCAACAGCTAGTGGAATGCTAAGAGGTCATGTGCTTATTTTATGAGGTGTATTGAATGGAATTGACTGTTGTTATTTTTCCTGTTGTACTTTCCTTTGCTTTCCTTTGCATCAAAGAGACTTCACTTAATGATCTTAACAATTAACTTAATACTTCAACAAAGATGATGTGAAAATGCAAAACATAAATATTGTGTCTGATAAGTAAAACTTAACTGGTATGCAAATCAAAGCAGGAACTGGCACAGACAATAAAAAACAAAGAAATGTTTAATGTGTGTGAGGGTGTATTCTAGTGGCCTGGAGGGACATTTTTCCAATGTAACCTAAAAAATGGACACTATTATAAACGGCGTGGAAAACAAATGAAGAAAAAAAACAAGCAAAGAAAGAAAGAAATGTACAGAAACTATGTTTTAATCTAAAAAACGTTCAAAGGAAATTATAAATGAGAAAAATAAATACTTGAATTTAAATGTCCTTGAAGGAGTCTTCCAGTGTATAAGCAGAGCAAGTAATGCACTAGACATAACCCTAATCCCAATCAGATATGGAGGTCCATATCACAGCATGTTAATGATGTGTTGAATGAAAGTTTTTTTCACTTTTCATTTATATGACGTGGACTAACCACTCATCTCAGACAGTGATTTGTACAAAGTGTGTTGGGTGTGCATGAATAATGTTAAAACCCAGTAGGCTCTGTGCAGAAAACAGAAATCCTATTCTAGTCTTTTATTAATTCGCCACGTGGCATGACAACTACATGGATGCCACAAGGACATAGAAATTTGTTAGTTTTTTATATGATAGTTGGACAGATATATTTTTTCCATATCTATCATATTTATGTTTACATTTTCTACTGTATTAATGTGCTAAATTGATTAAAACTGGGATGGGATTGTCTGTTGAGATTTTGTCTCAACAGACAAAATTCATTAACATCAGATATACATTTTTCATTTAATATTTTTCACAATATCAGTAAATCGGGTCATTTAAAAGTTAGGCATATAATTGGTGGTAATTAGAGAATTAGTGGTTGTTTGCATGACAAACAATATTTATCTACATATAAAACTGTATTAAATCTAAAAAGTTTTTTTTACTAAAGGCTCAGAAACAACTGGAGAGACAAAAATGATCAGGTGACCGCTGAGTCATCAGGTGAAACAAAACGTTAATATTAGAGATACGACTCCATGCTATATGTCTCCTGAATCAATAAAGCATCAGACAGGAGGATGACCTGAGGGACAGGACAACACAGGAAGTAGGAATAATTTCTCTCCCAAGCATATTTACATTCATAGCATCTGATAAATATCAATATCCAGATGAACTAACAGAAATAGCAGTCTTTATAGTTTTCATCAAAACACACTGACAAAACAGATGGAGCAATATATCAAATAGACATAGAGACTCTGGAGAGCTCTAGAGTGTAGCTCTACCCGACTGTAGCTGATTGGCAAATTTAATCAGGAGTTTAGGAGCTTCTCCAGCTTTCTGCTGATACCAGTGCAACCAGTCACTATTTGTCCCTGCCTGACTGGTTTTACAGTTGATGGTGACTGTTTCTCCTGGAAGAACAGATTTCACTGCAGGAGTCTGAGTTACTGTGACTTGACCTCTGCATTCTGTAAAAATACACAATAATGCAGCATGAAACTGAAATATTAGAACAGAATCAATACGTGTATTTGTATAAACACATCATTGTAAAGATAAAATCTGAAGCAGTGTCTGACCTTGAGTCCAGAGGATCAGTGTCCAGATGAAGACGGGGATCAAAGTCATGGTAGCTGTGGGTGAAGTTTCTGTAGCAGCAGCTCTCAGTCATGAAGTGTGAAAGTCACAGCGCTATAAACACTCCCAGAGCACTGAAGCATGTGCTGCCAATGCAAAGTGTCCTCTAAGTATGGAAACATCTTTACCACATTCCCCCAATCTTACTGTCATTCTCACACTTAAATAGGAGATTTTTTGTAAAATATTAAGTGGTTACTGTGAGGCATTATGGGTAAAACCTGTACATCTGCCGATCTACATTTTTGTCTTTTCAGCTTTTAGTTTGTGTGATGTATTTGTGTGTCTTACACACTTGCTGCATCTTCAGTTTTTACTGATTCATTTCAGTGTTAATGAAGAAAAATCAGTAAAAAGGAATAAAAGCAGGCAGAAAGTGTGTGTAGAGATCAGCTGATGTGAACAGAAGTTGGTGTTGTGTAGCTGTTTTGTAATAAGACGTGTAAATGATGGAGAGAGCAGTGAGTTTAGAGCAGCAGGGTTTTTGTACAGACACTGAATCTGTTTGTATCAGTGTGGATCACTTTTAGTGGAGGAACCAAACTGACTGTGGGCCGTAAGTAACCTGTTTACTAATGACTGAAATGGAGTGTGTTCAGATTAATGACTGAAATGGAGTGTGTTCAGATTAATGACTGTAATAGAGTGTGTTCAGATTAATAACTGAAATAGAGTGTGATCAGATTAATGACTGAAATGGAGTCTGTTCAGATTAATGACTGAAATGGAGTGTGTTCAGATTAATGACTGTAATAGAGTGTGTTCAGATTAATAACTGAAATAGAGTGTGTTCAGATTAATGACTGAAATGGAGTGTGTTCAGATTAATGACTGAAATAGAGTGTGTTCAGATTAATTACTGTAATAGAGTGTGTTCAGATTAATGACTGAAATAGAGTGTGTTCAGATTAATGACTAAAATAGTGTGTTCAGATTAATGAATGAAATGGAGTGTGTTCAGGTTATTGACTGAAATAGAGTGTGTTCAGTATAATGACTGAAATGGAGTGTGTTTAGATTAATGACTGAAATGGAGTGTGTTCAGATTAATGACTGAAATGGAGTGTGTTCAGATTAATGACTGAAATGGAGTGTGTTCAGATTAATGACTGAAATGGAGTGTGTTCAGATTTATGACTGAAATGGAGTGTGTTTAGATTAGTGATATAAACTAGAAAAAAATATATAGTTTTATTTTTTGTCTTCAAATGCACTTTACTCTTATTATTTTTCAAGTCAATATTCTTCTGTTAATCATTTTTTCTTTGATATTATAAGACAAAAAACCCATCAGATTATAGTGTTACAGCTCATTTTAATTTGAATGAAACAAAAAAGACGTAATTCTGTATATTACTGTGACATGTTTCACTGAATACACAATTCAATCTTAGAGACTGTGTGTGTATTGAATTCTGTTGATGTTTGTGATTAGTGAATTTTCACTACCATTCAATTTTCACATGCAGGAATCACAATAAAAAATCATTATAAATATAAAATATAAAAGTATTTGAATTGAAGGTGAAACGTTTGTGATGCTCCACTGAACTCAGTTCTGCTCTGTAAGATATAAAGTGAAGTGAAACACACAGTGAGCTGAAATGAAGAATGAGAGATTGGCAGATGTCCGTTCCTGTCTAAACTGTGTGTAAGTGTGTGTAGGGGTCACCCAGACCAGTGTGATAGTGCTGCAGCAAGAGAAGCTCCCACACACCTCAGCTCTTCTGCTTAATTATCATCTAAATATGTGTCAAGTGTGTGTATTCCTGCAATGTTCTGCTTTAAACTATTAATAAAAGCCTTTGAATCAGTTAATGTGATTACTTTACATTATTGATGATGCACATCATACACAAATCACCACTGCATCTGTCTTAGTATCTGTTATAGAACTTGAATATTCATGAGAAAGACTCCTGAGGGCCTCCATGTTCTTAGTTGTCAGGGATCCAGCAGCCACACCCACACCAACCCCTCCAATCACTCCAAGCAGCTCACCAACTTACTAATCATCCACACCTGGTCCATATCAGTCACCACACTATAAAGACCCTGTTTTTCCACATTCCCACCGTCCGTTCTACAGCTTAGGCTTATGAACCTACCGGACTGCCCAAAACTACTCAGTTATAGTTGTGTTCCAGCTTACTAGCTTCAGTGTGTGTCGTCTGTGTTTTCTGCCTTGCCCATTTTGCTTTTTTTTATTAAAGAAAAGCCCTTTTTGGAATTCAATCGGTCTCAGAACATTCTTTGCGCCTGACAGAAGAACGGACCGACACAAAACAAGAGAAAGAACCGTGTTACCTCAACATGGAGGACCAGCCCGCTGCCGCGTCTGGTCTCATGGAGGACCAGCCTGCTGCCATGTCCGAGTTCGTGAGGGAGCTCACCGCCCCGCTCGGGAGGCGTTCCGACCGCGGCGACCGCCAACCAAGCTCCACCACCTTCCGGCCCGATGGCTCTCCCGGCGTCTTTTCCGGAGACGCGCGAAATGTCATGGATTCCTGCTCCAGGTTTCCTTTATATCGAGATGCACCCTCACAGCTTCCCGAGCAGGCAGGCTAAGGTTGCGTTCCTGATCTCGCTGCTCACCGGAAGAGCGCTAGCATGGGCTAGAGCGCTCTGGAGCGCAGCAAGCCTGGCGCTGACGACATACGCGGCCTTTACGAGACACTTCACCGAGGTCTTTAGCACCGCCCCCGTGGATACGTCGACTGCCGATCAGCTGCTGAATATCCACCAAGGAAGAGACAGTGTGTCGGGTTACAGCCTCCGCTTCCGCACTCTGGCGGCATCTGCTGGCTGGAGCGAAAGCGCTGCTGGCTGTATACAGAAAGGGATTGAATGAGGAGCTCAGGCTGGCAATGGCCACATATGATGATTCTCTGGGGCTTGAGGCTTTCATCCAGAGATCCATTCGTGTTTCTCAGCACCTGGCAGCCTGCAAATCCCCAGAGGTCGAATCAGTTCCAACTACGGCAGTCTCATCGGCTCCTGAACCTGAACCCATGCAACTCGGTTCACAGCGGCTGTCTCGTCAGGAAAGGGAGCGTCGGTGGCCGGCTGGAGCTTACCTCTACTGCGGTGAGGGAGGACATCGTGTGGCCCAATGTCCTGTAAGGCCTCCTCGTCGGACGGTGAAATGCAGTTACGCTTTCTTCTGACATCACTCACCTGTCCATGCTCATGGTCACCCTGGTAACCCCTGCTCTTTCTCTGTCTGCAGTTGCCCTAGTCGACTCTAGAGGAAGCAGCCACTCTGTTGCCCCCACACCGGCCATGGCCTTTCCATTGCTCCGGCGGTTTTTCAGAATTTCATGAATGAGGTGTTCCGCCCCTTCCTCCATCGGTTTGTGATTGTCTACATTGATGACATCCTGGTCTACTCGAGGTCGCTGCAAGAACATCATCAGCACGTCACCCAGATCCTGGCACTGCTTTGAAAACACCGACTGTATCTTAACCTCCCTAAGTGTGAGTTCCACCGTTCAGAGATACAGTTCCTGGGTTACGTCATCGACGCAGCAGGCATCAGGATGGATGAGAGGAAGGTGGCTGCCGTACAGGACTGGCCAGTTCCCGCCTCAATAAAGGAGCTCCAGAGGTTTCTTGGATTCGCAAACTTCTACCGCCGGTTCATTGGAGGCTTCAGCCTGGTTTCCGCTCCACTTACGTCTCTTCTGCGGGGAAAAGCCAAGACCCTCTCCTGGACCCTAGAGGCTCAACGGGCATTTGAGGAGTTGCGCAAGAGGTTCTGTGCCGCCCCACTTTTACGTCATCCAGACCCCCAGCTCCCGTTTGTCGTCGAGGTAGATGCATCGTCCACAGGCGTAGGGGCCACCCTCTCTCAGCAGGCGGGAACCCCCCCGCGGCTCCATCCCTGCGCCTATTTCTCCAAGAAACTGTCCCCAGCCGAACAGAACTATGACATCGGAACAGAGGCTCCTAGCCATCAAGCTGGCCCTGGAGGAATGGAGACACTGGTTGGAAGGAGCTCATCCTTTCACAGTAATCACAGATCACAAGAACCTCCAGTACCTCCGTGAAGCCAAGCGACTAAACCCACGACAAGCACGGTGGGCTCTCTTCTTCACGCGGTTTAACTTCAGCATTACCTATCGGCCAGGGACAAGGAACTGTAAGGCTGATGCCCTCTCCAGGATCTATGGGCCCGAGGAACCCGCCGAGCCCGGACCCATCCTGCCTCTGGCGCTCATTCTGAGCCCCATCGTCTGGGATTTGGACGAGGCTATTCGCACGGCCACACAATGAGAACCGGCACCCCCTGGTTGTCCTAGGAACCGAACCTTTGTTCCTCGAGAATGTCAACAGGCCTTACTAAAGGCGGTTCATGAAGTCCCCGGCTCAGGGCACCCGGGCAGAAGGCAGACTCTACGTCTGGTGCAGGGGCGGTACTGGTGGCCAGGAATGAGCAACACGGTGACCGAGTTTGTCCGGGGCTGTAACATCTGCGCCATCTCAAAGACTCCTCGGCACTTACCGGTGGGCAAGCTCATCCCCCTGCCTACTCCACAGAGGCCATGGTCACACATCGGCATTGACTTCGTGACCGACTTGCCACGGTCGGTGGGCTTTATCTGTACAGCCCCGGAGATTGGGTTTGGCTGTCCACCAAAGACCTGCGACTGCGTCTCCCCTGCAGGAAGCTGAGTCCCAGGTATATCGGACCCTTCAGGATCGAGAGGCGTATCAACGAGGCGGCCTATCGGCTGGAACTCCCAACACGATACCGAATTCACCCCACTTTCCACGTGTCGCTTCTAAAACCGTATACCCCATCTTTTGCGACGGCGAGGTCAGGCCCCTCCGCCGGAGGTTTTGGAACAGCCTTCGGTCTACTCGGTACGGGAAGTGCTGGACTCTCGGCGTCGGGGCAGGGGCCTGGAATATCTTGTGGACTGGGAGGGCTACGGCCCCGAGGAACGATCATGGGTGGCGCGGCGGGACATATTGGATCCAGCGCTCCTGGAGGAATTCCACGCCACTCATCCACTTCGTCCTGCGCCCGTGTCGGGTCGTCCCAGGCGCAGGGTCAGGCGTCGGGAGCCGCCCCTGGAGGGGGTACTGTCAGGATCCAGCAGCCACACCCACACCAACCCCTCCAATCACTCCAAGCAGCTCACCAACTTACTAATCATCCACACCTGGTCCATATCAGTCACCACACTATAAAGACCCTGTTTTTCCACATTCCCACCGTCCGTTCTACAGCTTAGGCTTATGAACCTACTGGACTGCCCAAAACTACTCAGTTATAGTTGTGTTCCAGCTTACTAGCTTCAGTGTGTGTCGTCTGTGTTTTCTGCCTTGCCCATTTTGCTTTTTTCATTAAAGAAAAGCCCTTTTTGGAATTCAATCGGTCTCAGAACATTCTTTGCGCCTGACATTAGTGCACAAAAGACCTAGATAATACATTAAATATATTTATACACATATTCAAAGTTTCTTGTGTTCCACTCTTTAGTGAAATCTGATTTATAATAATTGTAATTAATGACAGATGTTAATATTATAAACTCTTTTCAATTATAGTAGTAAATGTTCAGTTCACAGTTCATTCTCTAGAATGAAAAATTTATTGTGTTCCTAATGCTATATGCTCAAAACATTATAAAGGATGATGAAGCTCTGTAGGAAATAATCACAGCTCATATTCATGAAGTCAGTAGCTTTCTGACCAGTGAAGTGATAAATTTAATTTGTGTTCTGGTCCCAAAACTTCTCAAGACCAAGAAATTAAACACAGACACAAAAATTACAAGTAAAAGCCCTGATGTTTGTGTCTGTTAAATAGGAATTTGTGTGTTTGTGTGTATCACATCCTCCAACTCAGCACCTGCAGTCGCTCCCAGCTGCAGCAGTGCAGTTTCTCTACTATCTGACTGAGGGAGGTTTTTGTATGACTCTATATCACTGTGTGAACCAGTAGCCTGAGATGCTGTGGTGACTCTGACAGTAATAATCTCCTGCATCTTCAGCCTGGACTCCACTGATGGTCAGAGTGAAATCAGATCCAGATCCACTGCCACTGAAACGAGCTGGAAACCCCGATTGTAGCTGGTTTACAAGTTTAATCAGGAGTTTAGGAGCTTCTCCAGCTTTCTGCTGATACCAGTGCAACAATTCACCATATGAATTCTTGGTCACTGCCTGACTGGTTTTACAGTTGATGGTGACTGTTTCTCCTGGAAGAGCAGATTTCTCTGGAGGAGTCTGAGTTACTGTTGCTTGACCTCTGCATTCTGTAAAAATACACAATAATGCAGCATGAAACTGAAATATTAGAACAGAAACAATACATGTATTTGTATGAACACATCATTGTAGAGATAAAATATGAAGCAGTGTCTGACCTTGAGTCCAGAGGATCAGTGTCCAGATGAAGATGGGGATCAAAGTCATGGTAGCTGTGGGTGAAGTTTCTGTAGCAGCAGCTCTCAGTCATGAAGTGTGAAAGTCACAGCGCTATAAACACTCCCAGAGCACTGAAGCATGTGCTGCCAATGCAAAGTGTCCTCTAAGTATGGAAACCTCTTTACCACATTCCCCCAATCTTACTGTTATTCTCACACTCAGTCACAATGGGAGATTTTTTGGAAAATATCAAGAGGTTACAAGTGCATGTAGAGAAATGACAGAAGTCAGACATTTACTTTATTTCCATCAGGATTCAAACTGACTACAGAGAAGATTTCAAGGAGACCAGAATTATAACATTATTCTTTACTGTGTTATGTATATTGTGTTACTGAGTGTGAAGACAAATCTCCTCACTAATCCATCATTTAGTGTTATTTCTCCTCCAGTTTTTTTCAGTGTGTACACTACACTGTGCTCCAGATTTTGGTGTGTGTGTCTGTTTGTGTGTTTATGTTCATTGTAGTGCAACAGAGGGTTTTTTATGACCGTTTCACAAGAATGTATCACTGTGGGGACTTTTGGTGGAGAAACAAAACTCATTATGTAAAGTAAGTGCCCACTTTTAAAGATTGAGATTTTTAAATCTCATGGATTCATTCATTTTTTTTACACATTGAAAATAGATACAGCTTCACTACAATATAATCATGTGACATTTTTATTAATAAATAGATCTTTACTATAAATTGTATATGAGTCACTTTACACTGTCATTACACTGTCATTACTCTGCTATACTCTGTCATTCTCACATTCAAATAGGAGATGTTTTGTAAAATATCAAGTGGTTACACTGAGGCATTATGGGTAAAACCTGTTTAACTGCCGATCTACATTTTTGTCTTTTCAGCTTTTAGTTTGTGTGATGTATTTCTGTGTCTTACACACTAGCTGCATCTTCAGTTTTTACTGATTCATCTCAGTGTTTCTGAAGAAAAATCAGTAAAAAGGAATAAAAGCAGGCAGAAAGTGTGTGTAGAGATCAGCTGATGTGAACAGAAGTTGGTGTTGTGTAGCTGTTTTGTAATAAGACGTGTAAATGATGGAGAGAGCAGTGAGTTTAGAGCAGCAGAGTTTTTGTATAGACACTGAACCTGTATGTATCAGTGTGGATCACTTTTAGTGGAGGAAACAAACTGACTGACTTATTTGTCATGTCAATATTCCTCTGTTATTAATTTTTTCTTTGATGTCATAAGACAAAAAACCCATCAGATTATAGTGTTAGTAGCTCATTTTATTTTGAATGAAACAAAATAGACACATTCTGTATATTACTGTGACATGTTCCTCTGAATTTTAGATTAGATTAGATTAGATTAGATTAGATTAGATTAGACTTTATTGTCATTACACATGTACGAGTACAAGGCAACAAAATGCTGTTTGGGTCTAACCAGAGTGCAATAGCAGCAAGTGCAGGATATATAGTGTTTACATCCTCTTCTTCTTCTTCTTCTTCTTTCGGCTGCTCCCATTAGGGGTCGCCACAGCGGATCATCCGTCTCCATACCACCCTGTCCTCTACATCTGCCTCTTTCACACCAACTACCTGAATGTCTTCCCTCACCACATCTATGAACCTCCTCCTTGGCCTTCCTCTTTTCCTCCTACCTGGTGGCTCCATCCTCAGCATTCTTCTACCAATATAATTCATGTCCCTCCTTTGCACATGTCCAAACCATCTCAATCTTGCCTCCCTCACCTTGTCACCAAAACATCCTACATGTGCTGTCCCTCTAATAAACTCATTTCTAATCTTGTCCATCCTTGTCACTCCCAACGAAAACCTTAACATCTTCAGCTCTGCTACCTCCAGCTCCACTTCCTGTCTTTTACTCAATGCCACTGTCTCTAATCCATTCAACATCGCAGGTCTCACCACAGTCCTATAAACTTTCCCTTTCATTCTTGCAAATACCTTACTATCACAAATCACTCCTGTCACTCTTCTCCACCCACTCCACCCTGCCTGCACTCTTTTCTTCACTTCTCTAACACACTCTCCATTACTTTGCACTGTTGACCCCAGGTACCTGAACTCCTCCACCTTCTCCAGCTCTTCTCCATGCAACCACATCACTCCACTGCCCTCCCTCTCATTCACACACTTGTACTTTGTCTTACTCCTACTGACTCTCATTCCCCTTCACTCCAACGCATATCTCCACCTCTCCAGGCTCTTCTCAACCTGCTCACTACTCTCACCACAAATCACAATATCATCCGCAAACATCATAGTCCAGGGAGACTCCTGTCTGACCTCATCCATCACCACTGCAAACAGGAAAGGGCTCAGGGCCGATCCTTGATGCAGTCCAACCTTCTTCTCCATTCCTCAGGCATCTTCTCACCTTCCAAAATCCTGTTAAACAACCTGGTCAAAAACTCCACTGCCATCTCTCCTAAACATCTCCACACTTCTACCGGTATGTCATCTGGTAGCAGCAGCTCTCAGTCATGAAGTGTGAAAGTCACAGCGCTATAAACACTCCCAGAGCACTGAAGCATGTGCTGCCAATGCAAAGTGTCCTCTAAGTATGGAAACATCTTTACCACATTTTCCCAATCTTACTGTCATTCTCACACTCAGTCACAATGGGAGATTTCTTGGAAAATATCAAGAGGTAACAAGTGCATGTAGAAAAATGACAGAAGTTTATACATTTACTTTATTTCCATTAGGATTCAGACTGACTACAGAAGAGATTTAAAGACCAACATTACAACATTGTTCTTTACTGTCTTTATGTATTATGTATATTGTGTTACTGACTGTAGAGACAAATCTCATCACTAATCTATCATTTGGTGTTTTTTCTCCTCGAGCCTTCTGCAGTGTGTACAGTATACTGTGCTCAAAATCAGGTGTGTGTGTGTGTGTGTGTGTGTGTGTGTGTGTGTGTGTGTGTGTGTTTATTTTAGTGTAGTCTTTTGTATGACAGTTTCACAAGTTACAAGTGCCCTCTTGTACTAAAATCTCATGGATTCTCATAATCCATTTCATACAAGGTAGATAAATACAGATTCACTACAATTTATTAATGTGACATTCTTATAAATTGATATTTTCTATAAAATACAGAAATGTGATGTGAAGAGGAGAGAGCTGCTCCTAGAAATTCTCTGCTTTTGTCTCATTTCGTAAAATTCTTACGAGTTACATCATCTCTTTTTCAGGTCCATGTGAAATTTTTTTTATTTCTTGTTTTACTTAAATTCATCATCAATGTAGAATTTGGTGTGGCAGTAAAGTAGGAATAATGATGGTTTATTATTTTTAAATTAATGCTAATCTAAAAATCTATTTTAAAATCTACAAAATTTAACAAAGATGAATGTATGCTGGTGTGATGGTTAGTTAAACACAGTGTGTTTGTTCTGAACTTGTTAAGATGAAGGTTGTTTTGTTCAACTGCAGTTTGGTTTGATGACATTATCAAAACTGTGTTTTGTTGTTTGACCTGCATCTCCTCTACAGTCGTTACAATGACAAAATATCACCGGGTTCAGTGTGATGGAGTAAACTATCACATAACTATACTATCATTATTACATTACTATAATTATATGTTTTATGGTCTCCAGCGGGTCCCACTGTGAAACCCTCCGTGTCTTTGCTCTATCCATCGTCTTTGCAGCTCTTTGAGGGACCGTCCTTGCTGCTCTCCCTGCTATCTGCCTACTCTCCACAGGGGGTGATGGTGAGCTGGACAGTGGATGGCTCAGAGGTAAATGAAGGGGTTCTAACCAGCCCTGAAGAACAGAAGAAGGACGGTTACACACGCAGCAGCACCGTGACCCTCAGCAAAGCACTCTGGGAAAAGGGGGAGGAGTTTGTCTGTACCGTCTCCCATTACAGTGTCAATCATCTGGTCACGTTCAGAAAGAGCCAGTGTGAAGACTAATAGCTACAAGATAGAATTAAACACTGAGCTGCTCACACATCCATCTACAATAGAGTTTCAATTCTACACAATGCTGATATTTCTGTCTTTACTCTCTTCACTGTCCTGTTGCTCTTCCTGTAGTTTTGCTCTGTAGTTTTTATTAGAGTTAGTTGTCATTATCAGTGTGATGAGAGAGTGTGTTTAGCTGTACACTCGGTGCTGTGTGTTGTGCTTCAGTGAGTTTGGCTGGAGGAAGCTGAACATCTGGTGGAAATGGTGAGAAAGAGGATCATTCAGCAGTCTTCATGTAAATCTCCCTTTCATTTCACTGCTCTGTGCTACTGCATTAGACAGTTACACATATTACTTAATTCCCACCTAAACATGTTACATGTGTATATCACTGCAATGTCCTGCTCTGAATTATTAATAAAGCCTTTGCATCAGTAAACACATAGACACTTTACATTATAGATAATGCACTTCATACACAAATCACCACTGTATCATCTAAGTATCTGTTACAGAACCTGATTATTCATGAAAAAAACACCTGGTGGCCTTCATGTCTTTATTGCCCAATTTACCCAAAACATACATCATATACACTTATTGCTATATTCCCAGTGTACTATTTACAAATATATTTCCCTCGAAGCAATATAATTAGTTTTATTTTAACCGGAACACATGCTTTCATACAAATGTATTGAGTATGTTCCCAATCAGAGAGAATATTACTTATGCATTAAGAGCAACAACAACAACAACAACAATAATAATAATAATAATAATAATAATAATAATAATAATAATAATAATAATAATAAATATAGCTGCAAGCAGCGATGGCGGGCCCTCGCACATTTGTGTATCGCTATACGGTCCCTCCCAGAAAACAATGCACGGTGTGCAAGTGCATCAAGTGGGTAAATATCAGTGGACTATTTTATGTTGTTACTGACCCATTTGGGGACTGTAAGTAAAAGAAACCCCACATTTTAGACAAACGGGGGCACTAGTGGGCCACTTGAGACACACCTTTGTCTGACCTTTTTGTCCACACTTAACAGCTGACAAATGTGACGTATGTGTCAAATTTCAAGTTAATCTAAGCACGCCAAAAGCCTTAAATATGCCTGAAATAAAAGGTAAGTTTGACGCGTTGCCATGAGAACAGCGTTCAAGATATCAAAAATCACTTTGCAATTATCTACAATGTCTCGGCATCATGCTGATTACGTTTGGTGTCAATCGCATGAATATCCTAGGAGGAGTATTTAAAAGTTCACCACATGCAACTGTCAAAAAATCCACCTTTTGAGACTGATACACTTACTGGCGCCTGTTGGTGGCGCTATGTCCAAAATTCACAATAGGCACATCGATGCGATCGGAATCCTTGGCCGAACATACAAACCGCGTGTCATACAATAAGACATTTTTTGCTTTAGATATTAGACACTTCCTGTTTCTCTGAATTCGCCATAGATTTGTCGCCTCGCCATGGCAGCACCGTTCAAAATATCAAAAATCCCTTCGCAATTTAGCAAGTGCAATGTCTCGGCATCATGTTCACCACGTTTGATGTCAATCGCATATATTCCCTAGGAGGAGTATTTAAAAGTTCACCACATGCACTTATGAAACCATCCAAAATGGCTGACTTCCTGTTGGGCGGAGCTAATAGGTTTGATTGTGAAAGTTGTTCGGGTCGATGAGATCTATATGCCTACCAACTCTCGTACATGTGCGTACATTTTTGCCCGATCTGTGCACCAATATTTTTTTTTCTATTACAGGGGGCGCTACAGAGCCCTATTGCCACACCTATGTTCCAGCCTTTTACTGGTCCTAATGGTAGACGACTTTGACGTCTGTGCCAAATCTCCGGTGTTTTTGAGGATGTTAAGGCACACAAAGTGCATGCCAAGAGCTTAAATATGCCTGAAATAAAAGTAAAGTTTGACGCGTTGCCATGGGAACGGCGTTCGAGATATCAAAAATCCCTTCACAATTTATCATCTACAATGTCTCGGCATCATGTTGACCACGTTTGGTGTCAATCGCATAAATATCCTGGAAGGAGTATTTAAAAGTTCACCAAAAAAGAAGAAGCACCATAATGTCACAAAGCTCCCCCAAGGATTACGTGCTTTAAAGCTTACCCAAAGGCAACGTCGAGATCCTTAATTCCTCCCAGGAGGCTGTCGCACTTCAAAATCACTCTGGAACACCATAGAGTCGCAAAGCTTCCCCAAGGGTGCCGTCACGCTTTACAGAATCGCTGGAAATGAGGTCATGATCCTAGATTCGTCTAATGGCGATGTCGCGGTTGGAGGTCCCTTCGGACATTCAAAGAGAGCACCCTCACACCCCAGAGTCGGCTCCAAACCTCCACAAAGGGCATCATCTCTGGAGTGACAGGCGAGGCGAGATAGGTCATCTGGAGGTCACGGCCAGACGGCGGTACGACGAACCCTTCACGGCCAGGTGGCGGTACGACGTACCTTTCGCGGCCAGCCAGCGGTGCAGTGGCATCCTTGGCAGAACACTGGAGCGGAGCGGCACCCTCGGTGGAACTCTGAAGCGGAGCGGCACCCTTGGCGAAACACTGGAGCAGAGCGACGCCCTAGGTGGAACAGTGGAGCGGAGCGGTGCGCTCGTGGGAACTCTGAAACAAAGCGGCGTGCTCGTGGGAACTTTGAACTGGGGGCATGGTGCAGCCTCGCTCGCAGGGAGCATGATCCGCGAGAAGTGGCTGTGAGTTTCCGGGTGGAAGATATGTCAGAAGATAATACACTCAAATGACAATTATTTTCCTTTAGGAACTTGAGCTGCGTCGCAACACTTTACGGATGTGACTGCTTTGTCAACGCTCTATAATAATGTGTGTAGTCCATCAAAAATTGGACGCACAGCATCACCAGTGGGGTAAAGTCACAACCAGGAAGCATACAAGCACATGGAGTGAAGCCGAAGCAAGCTTCTGTGACAAGGATGTTACAAGGGGTAAGGAAATACATGCTTTAATAAAAAAACAAACTGAGCAATAGGGCAAGGCAAAAACACAGTTCAATAAACTGTCCGGTGGCAAAGCACAGGCAAACAATCTAAAAACAAAAAATCAGTGAACAGAACTAGGAAGGGTAGAGCAGAAACAAAAACCAGTCCAGAGCAGAGGCAAAATGGAACAGGGGTCAGAGTCACAATCTGGGTCAGAAACAGGAGCAGGAACCAAAGCAAGCAGGGTGGCAAGAATATTTCTCAGGGACTATGGAAGCCGGTGAGATAATCTGGCCCTGAGTTAAAGTCTTGGGTGTCCTTAAATCGAAAACGGAAGTGCGCAAAACCGGAAGTGTACGCCGCATGCCCGGAAGATCCTAAATTCTGTGTGTATTTATGTCAATTGTCACAAATCTGTGGTGTTCCATCAACATCTTCCACCCCGCTCTCATGGGGCTGCTTGGCAAGCGCAGCCCCACTCTCAACCCTGCACCTCCCATCTCCGGGACAGTGTTTGTCCCAATCTGATGGGAACTGAGCAGGCTCATGGAACAAGAAGTAAGCACTCTTCTGAGGACGGAGGCTATTGAGGTAGTCCCTCCATCAGACAGAGAGCCAAGGTTGTACAGCCAGTAATTCATAGTTCCCAAAAAGGACGGTGGGTTGCGTCCTATTCTAGGTCTACGTCAGTTGAACTGCTCTCTCATGAGACTTCAGTTAAAAATGCTGACCCTCAAGCACGTGGTGTCTTAGATAATATCCAAGGACTGGTTTCAATCTAAAGATCCACACTTACATGTATCCATCCTTCCTTCTCACAGGTTTGCTTTCGGGGCCGAAGATTACCAAAATCAGGTTCTTCCATTTGGCCTTGCCCTGTCACCCTGCACCATCATTAAGTGTGTGGATGTGGCTCTGGCTCCTCTAAGACTTCAGGGCATCAGCATCCTCAATTATAGCAGAGCAGATAGTGGTCCGGCATCGAGATGTCGTTCTTGCTCACATAAAGAAACTGGGGTTTCTGCTTAACGCCAAGAAGAGTGTGCTTTCTCCATTACAGAGAACCACTTATAGATATATAAATTTATAGATAAATATAAAGTCAGTAACAGTGCAGAGATGTGTGGACATCAATTTAGAGTACAGGAATGGTTCTGAGGCATTAAAGAGTAATGTGCAGAAGTGAAGGTTAAAATGGCATTTAAGAATTAGCAGAATTATATATATATATATATATATATATATATATATATATATATATATATATATATATATATATATATATATAAATATGAAGCATATGTACAGTGAATAAATATAAGGCAGTAACAGTGCAGAGATGTGTGGACATCATTAAGAAGTACAGGAATGGTTCTTAAGGCAATGGCATTGAGGAGTAATTAGCAAGTTGATTAAACAGTGTACTATATATATATATATATATATATATATATATATATATATATATATATATATATATATATATACAGGTTATATACACAAATGAATGAAATGTTGGGCAGAATGTACAGTAATGATATAAAGATACATAGATAAAAATAGTGCAGATGTAATGAGTAATAGAAAAGTATGTAATATGTACATGTATAGTACAGAGGTTATTGTCAGCAAGCACGGGTGCAACGGTAGGTGCAGAGTGACTGGATGGGAGGACCCAAATGCAGGATGCACACAAGGTTAAGGGAAAAAGCTGAATTTAATATATAAAGCAAGGGGCAAAGGCAAAAACAGAATCCAAAAACAGTCCAGGGTCTAGGCACAGGCAATAGGGCAATACAGGGAAGCAAAACCAAAAACAGTCCAGGAATCAAAATACCAGCAAACAGAGCAATACAAGGCAGAACAAAACACAAACCAAAAACAGTCCAAGTCCAAACCAGGAAACTAGGGTGGCAGAGAAGACCAGGGATCAGGGGTCAGGATCAGGATACAGCGCAGGCAAGATGGCAAGACTCATCTGAGGGGCTAGGAAACAGGTAAGATAATCTGGCCAGGAGCTAAAGTCTTGATTCTCCTTATATACCGGGAGGCGCAGGAAAAACGGCAAGATGGCCGCTGACCGGAAGTGCGCGCAGTGTGCCCAGGAGATCCTGACAGTTATATACAGTGTTTTGTTTGTGTTTGTTTTGTAGTGATTAGCGGTGTAGTGTAGAGTTCAGTAGTGTGATGGTGGATGGAAAAAAGCTGTCCCTGAACCTGCTGGTTCTGGTGAGCAAGTTCCTGTATCTCCTTCATGATGGAAGGAGGTTAAACAGTTTATGACCGGTATGTGAAGAGTCCTTGATAATGTTGTGAGCTCTGCGCAGACATCTGCTGTGGTGAAGGTGTTCAATGGCAGTTAGTTTCGGTGCAAGTGATGCGTTGGGCAGTTTTGACCACCCTTTGCAGGGCTTTTCGTTCACTCACAGTAGAGCCTCCGTACCATACAGTGATGGAGTTGGTCAGGATGCTCTCAATGATGCAGCGGTAGAAGCTCGGTAAAATCCCCGGCGACAGATGAGATTTCTTGAGACTTCTCAAGAAGTACAGGCGCTGTTGTGCTTTTTTAACCAGAGTTGACGTGTTCTGCAGCCATGTCAGATCCTCAGAGATGTTAACTCCCAGGAACTTAAAGCTGGAGACTCGTTCTACCTCAGTTCCATCGAGGTTGACAGGTAGATGTCTCCTGCTGTTGGATTTCCGAAAGTCCACAATGAGCTCTTTGGTCTTCTGGCGTTGAGAGTCAGGTTGTTGTTGGCACACCATGCTGCTAGATTATGGATCTCTTCCCTGTAGGCCGATTCATCATTGTTGCCAATCTGGCCGACCGCGGTGTCATCTACATACTTGATGAAGATGTTGGAGTTATATAGAGGAGCACAATCGTGGGTGAACAGGGAGTAAAGCAGTGGGCTCAGAACACAGCCCTGCGGGATTCCAGTGCCCAGGATGAGGGTAGAGGATACCTGGTTTCCCAACCTGAGAGATTGAGGTCTGTTGGTGAGAAAGTCCAGAATCCATGTGTAAGTGGAGCTGCAGATACCCAGTTCACTGAGCTTAGTAATCAGTACAGTGGGGAAGACTGTTTTGAATGCAGAGCTTAAGTCAATGAATAGCAATGAACAGCATTATCTAGGTGTCATTTGGGATTCGACGACTACACGCGGGCAGCAGAAATCTTGCATCCATCCTTATGGCCATCAGGAAGGTTAGAGGACGTCAGTTTGGTTGATTATGATGTGCCATGCCTACTTCAGTCAAAAGGTGCAGGCTATTTGTTGGCACTTCTAAAAATGTAGACTGCAGCAGGGGACGGAGCTATCATTTAGAAAAGTCCCACAGTTATGGTACAGCCTTCCAATCAGTGCTCAGGACTCAGACACAGTGTTAATGTTCAAGTCTTGGTTAAAAACATATTTGTTGCATCAAGCTTTTTGTTAATAGGTTTCTCTCAGGTAAAGAGGTAAAGGAGCAGATCTGGGGGGATCATGGTTATAGTTGACCTGATTTTACTATTGACTTGATCTGTTGACTGTTTTATTTACCTGGGATGTTTGAATAACCCCAAGGCATTTTATGCATGCATTCAAGTTTTTTGTCAATGTTGTGGTGGGCTGTCATCCAAGAGATCTCTCATGTCTCTGTAACCTTCTGGCTGTCCCTTTTAGCTATGCTTTTATAGCTATTGTAGTCCTGCTAGAGTCCTTACTTGCACTCTACTCATACTACATTTTTGTCCTAAGATATGTAGCAAAAAGGATAATAATACTAATAATCCATGTTTCCTTCTCTCTTCCTGTCACTCTTTCTTTCTTTCTTTCTTTCTTTCTTTCTTTCTTTCTTTCTTTCTTTCTTTCTTTCTCTATCTCTCTCTCCTTCATCCTTAAACATGCTCCTGATGTTACAATGATTCTGTCTCATTTTTCTTTCTGGACCTGCATGATTCATCCTAAAGCCCTACCTAAATGGTTCCACATAAAGAGTTTAAAAAACCATGCGGGTACAGCAGAGGGTTAAACACAAGAAACATTATATGGATCTGGACTGTAATTAATATATACTGTTTGCTACAATTGCTTCATGGCTGACTTGCTCATAAAGGATTAAAAACATGGATACATTTAAGGACTAATTTATAAAATGTAAAATGTATACACAGATTCTATTAATTTCTGTAAAGCTGCTTTGGGGTACTGTCCATTGTTTAAAGTGTTATACAAATAAGGCAATACATTTTGTCTATTAAGTAGTAGTGTGTGTGTGTGTGTGTGTGTGTGTGTGTGTGTGTGTGTGTGTGAGTGTGTTTATCTGCATGGAAATGGAAGATAGGTTTGATCATATGGAGGGAGTGAATATAAATAAATCAATAAGCCAAAAACGTGTCATTGTGTCGTATCACATCCTCCAACTCAGCACCTGCAGTCGCTCCCAGCTGCAGCAGTGCAGTTTCTCTACTATCTGACTGAGGGAGGTTTTTGTACGACTCTATATTACTGTGTGAACCAGTAGCCAGAGATGCTGTGGTGACTCAGACAGTAATAATCTCCTGCCTCTTCAGTCTGGACTTCAGTGATGGTCAGAGTGAAATCAGATTAAGATCCACTGCCACTGAAACGAGCTGGAAAACCCGACTGTAGCTGATTTACAACTTTAATCAGGAGTTTAGGAGCTTCTCCAGCTTTCTGCTGATACCAGAGCAAGTGTTCACCATTTGAATTCTTGGTCACTGCATGACTGGTTTTACAGTTGATGGTGACTGTTTTTCCTGGAAGAACAGATTTCACTGCAGGAGTCTGAGTTACTGTTGCTTGACCTCTGCATTCTGTAAAAATACACAATAATGCAGCATGAAACTGAAATATTAGTACAGAAACAATACATGTACAATGTGCCGGTAAACATCATAATATTTCAGGAGCTCAGGAGCTTTTCCAGGTTTCAGCGGGTGCCACTGAATATCAGCAGAAACATCCTGACTGGATCTACAGGTGTAACAGAGTCTCATGGAGAAACAGACTAAAATCCTGGAGACTGAGTCAGGACAATTTCCTCAAAGGACTCTGAAAAAAAAAGAACCAACATTTAAATATTCTAATTAAATGTAGTAATAAGTGTGAGAGCAATTTGATGATTGTATGAAAAATAAATTAGAGTCTCATGGTGAGGGACAGAGGCGGGAAGTAACGGAGTACAAATACTTTGTTACTGTACTTAAGTAGATTTTTTTGGTATCAGTACTTTACTCCACAATTTCTTTTTTAGACAACGTTTTACTTTTACTCATTACATTTTAACACAAATATCTGTACTTTTTACTTTTTACATTTTCAAAACCGGATTGTTACTTTAGTTTTAATTCATTGATTTGGTGAAATGTATATTTTTTATTTTCACTGCGCGCCGATTTTAGCCGAACAACCAATTTCCTGTTACTGCACGTCTTTTTCAATCCGCTGGTGTATAGTCCTGACTCTCACTCTTTATGAAGATAAGAATCAGCAGGCAGAAGACAGTAAGAAGTTTGGGGTTAACATGGATGAGACAGAGGGAGTCAGTGATGTAAACATGACTGAGAACAGACACATTCCTGATCATCATCATCTTTTCTCTGCTTGTGTTCGGTATGTGGATCTTCAGTCTGGAAACATTCATTCGGTAACAAAATTTTTAATTCGTTTTGTATTTATATATATATATATATATATATATATATATATATATATATATATATATATATATATATATATATATTTATTTGGCTGTCAAAATTTTAATTATTTTAATCGGCACTAAATGTTATTAACGCAATTCAGCGCGCATTTCTGTTTTTACAATTTTTATAAAAAGTATAAATACATAAATAAATAACTAAATATAAAAAAGGCAAAATTAAAACCTCCAGCAAACCCATTGTTTCTGATAGAACTGAACACAGTCTGAACAGCACTACAGCTTTTAGTGAGTGTTAGCAGCAGTTACATAACACGCATATGCAAAATCTGTGTGTGTGTGTGTGTGTGTGTGTGTGTGTGTGTCTGTGATCAATGTAGTGTAACAGAGGTTTTTGTATGACGGTTTCATTAGAATGTATCACTGTGGCACACTTTTGGTGGAGGAACAAAACTAACCGTCAGTAAGTGTCTTTTACTTCTAAACTTCTAAAACTGATACAAAATAAATATATATTTACTTATTTTTATTATTTAATTCTTCACTGTTCTCCATAAATAATTCAAATTAAATATATTGTGTGCATCAATAAATAAATTGGGAGAAACTATAAACTGTTTGCAGTAAAATAAATAAGAAATTAGTAAATATTAAACATGTAATAAATCTCCAGTGTGTTAGTGTTGGTAACTGGAAACCTGCTCACTGGTTCATATCTGCAGTGTTGTGTACATTATTCTGAAGTCTCTGTGCTGATGAAAAATAGAGACGAATGCTGCTGTGTGTTTTTGTTAAACAGTGCTTTTCTGTCATTAGATTCATGTCATACCATCACACAAAGAGCACTTTCTATGACACGTCAGTAAGAAGTGACTAAAACAAAATAAAGCTGATCGAAGTCTGAGTCGCTCCACAATATAACGACTAGCTCGTAAATGTTCTCCTGCTGATTAGTTCTACTGAACTGCAGTGATGTGAAAAAGAAGTAATGAGTAAATGTTGTGCAACTTTGTTTAAATGTGTGGGTTTTTTATGTTTTCTCTGTTCTCCAGAGGGTCCCACTGTGAAACCCTCCGTGTCTCTGCTCCATCCATCGTCTCTGCAGCTCTCTGAGGGACCAGCCTCACTGCTCTGCCTGCTGTCTGACTACTCTCCACAGGGGGCGACGGTGAGCTGGACAGTGGATGGCTCAGTGGTGAACGAAGGGGTTCTAACCAGCCCTGAAAAACAGAAGAAGGACGGTTACACACGCAGCAGCACCCTGACCCTCAGCAAAGCACTCTGGGAAAAGGGGGAGGAGTTTGTCTGTACTGTCTCCCATGACAGTGTCAATCATCCGGTCACGTTCAGAAAGAGCCAGTGTGAAGACTAACAGCTCTAAGATAGAATTAAATACTGAGCTGCTCACACATCCATCTACAATAGAGTTTCAATTCTACACATTGCTGATATTCCTGTCTTTACTCTCTTCACTTTCCTGTTGCTCTTCCTGTAGTTTTGCTCTGCTGAAATAAAGATTCATTTTGGACACTGGGTGTGTTTTTATTAGAGTTAGTAGTCATTATCAGTGTGATGAGAGAGTGTGTTTAGCTGTACATTCAGTGCTGTGTGTTGTGCTTCAGTGGGTTTGGCTGTTGAAGTTGAACTGGTGAAAGTGGTGCTCTATTTTGGGAGAAAGAGGATCATTCAGCCATTTATGTAAATCTGTACCAAAACAAGTGTTCACCATTTGAATCCTTGGCCACTGCTGGACTGGTTTTACAGTTGATGATAACTGTTTCTAATGGAAGAACAGATTTCACTGCAGGAGTCTGAGTTACTGTTGCTTGCCCTCTGCATTCTGTAAAAATACACAATAATGCAGCATGAAACTGAAATATTAGTACAGAAACAATACATGTATTTGTATGAACACATCATTGTAGAGATAAAATACGAAGCAGTGTCTGACCTTGAGTCCAGAGGATCAGTGTCCAGATGAAGACAGGGATCAAAGTCATGGTAGCTGTTTAAATGATGGTCACACTCGCGAGGTTAACACAACCAAACTCCTTTATTGCGAACCTTGTTTATCCATCATCTTCCAATGTGCCTTTTCTCTATATCACCACCAATGCTTACGCATACGTCTGACGTCATCACTACGGATACCCATTTATACAAATGCATGTTAAACAGAACATTAACCCAATGTTCTACATTCCCCTTCTTTAGTATTCTCTTTAACATAAAATTAACATCAGCTTACACTATCAGAAATTCTCAAACTTGAATCTGAAATTCAAAGCATATAATAACAAATAATTCTAATGTCACCTTTTAGGGATAAAACATTAAGCATTTCACTCTAAATTAAGTAACAGTCTAATTGGATCTGTATTTTTTATTTTTTTATTTTTATTTTTTTAACAAACAGCTTATTATATATATTTTTGGTTAGGTCTTTAAACTCTGCCAGACCGTGTTACATACAATGTTTTTTCTGCCTCCTGGTCAGGTGCAACAGTGTCTGGTGTTACTTTAGAGTCATTAGATGTCACCTGTGCACCTGTATGGTTTGACAGAGAACTTGAATTCTGTCTTGGCCTACAATCTCTTGGATGTTCTGCAGGATTGAAATCGTATTGTGGTGGTAAGGTTTCTGGAACAGGCAAGATATGTTTGCGATTCCTCCTGTAATCCTTCCACCATGAATGATCTTGGTTCTTTGCAGATACCCTTGACAGTCCCTAATTTGTTGTAACCTTGAGGAGTCTGCAACCTGACCACTTCACCTGTCATCAGTGGACGAAGAGCCTTGCTGGTTCTGTCATAGTAAAGCTTTTGCTGGTAGCGCTTGTGTGTGAGCTGTTTTCTGACAGTGATATGACTTTTGGTAGAAGGGACCAGAAGCTTTTTGTCAATTGGGAGTGTAGTCCGTGTTTGCCTTGACAAAAGTCAAGAAAGACCAAGAAAGACGTCTGTTCCAGCCCTTTTAGATTTTTCCATCAACTCTTTTGCACTGCGTACCGCTCGTTCTGCAAGTCCGTTGGATTGTGGATATTCTGGACTGCTTGTTATATGTATGAAATCCCAAGTGTCTGCAAATTGTTTGAACTGCTGGCTGGTAAATTGCGTTCCATTGTCTGAGATTACCTTATGGGGACTGCCATGTACTTAAAAGTGTCTCTTTAATTTTGTAATCACGGCAGTTGATGTCAGATTATGCAGCAGATCTATCTCAAACCAACCCGAATACGAGTCCACCAGAACGAGATAGTTTTGGCTATTCCATTCAAATAGATCGGTTGCTACAATTGACCATGGGAGATCTGGAGTATCATGCAGTTTCAGTGGTTCTTTTTGTTGGTGTCGTCTCATGCCATTGCAGATGGCCTCAATGTCCTTGTTCATTGAGGGCCAATATGCTACGCCTCTTGCTCTTCGTTTTGTTTGCTTATGCTCCAAGATGCCCTCTGTGCAAAATTTTTATATATTCTTTTTGAAGTGACCTGGGAATCACAACTTTCGGACCTTTCGGACCTCTCGCAAACATCCCGAACCATCTAGAGACGTACCAGTGCCATTTGGATCCCGCTACATGTGTAGAGTTTTGACATTGGACCTCCTGGAGTGTTTAAAGGCTCTGGCATGGAGAAGCTGATGCTGGATCTGTGATGATCACAAATGCTGAGCTTATAAAACTAGGAGCTACTAACCATATAGACTGTATAAGGCTGCAGAAAGAACATCACTTATAATCTTATACTCCAGTGCTCATGTTAGTTCTCACTTTCCAGTGTTCTGTATTGTTGAAAGATTTATGATCAAACTCTTGATGTCACCCAAATGAGGATGGGTTCCCCTTTTGAGTCTGGTTCCTCTCAAGGTTTCTTCCTCATAACATTTAAGGGAGTTTTTCCTTGCCACAGTCCCCACGGCTTGCTCATCAGGGACAAATTCACACCATTCACCTTGACTGTTGATTTGTGTAAAGCTGCTTTGAGACAATGTCTGTTGTGAAAAGCACTATACAAATAAACTTGACTTGACTTGACTTGACTTTCATCACAATCCCATCCCTTATAGTAAGTTTATCTCTGTATGGATAGTACTGACGAAGTTCAGGTGAAAGCTTCGACTGTCGGTCTGGCCATCCCTGATGTACTGTTCTGCAAAGCTGTTGGAATGTCGGATCAGCAGATGTATGTTTTTTTCAACTGATCTATTCTTGATGATGAAAGATGTTCCACTGATATCACCTCAAAATCAGCCTTTTCACTATCTGGTGCTTCTGTGGTCTTTATAGGGGCACGTGATAGAGTATCAGCCAGATACATGTGTTTTCCTTTCTTGTAGCTTATCACAAAATCATACTTTTGGAGCCTCAACATCAAACGTTGCAATCGAGCTGGTGCCATGTGCAGTGGCTTGTTGAGTATCGTCACTAATGGCTGATGGTCTGTCTCAATGTGGACTGTTTTCCCATAAATGTAGTCATGAAATTTCACACATGCAAAGACTACCGCGAGGAGCTCTTTCTCAATTTGAGCATATCGTGTCTCGGTTTGCGTCAAAGTGCGTGATGCATATGCTATAGGAGCATTTTGTTGGAGACAGGCCGCACCAAGTCCAAACTGTGAAGCGTCACATCAGTGTCACCGGCTTCTGAACATCATAATACCTTAATGTTGGTGGATTTGTAATGCACTCCTTCAACTTGTCAAATGCATCTTGTTGCTGTTTGAGCCAACACCGTTCGATATCTTTACAAGTCAGCTCTCGCAAGGGTGCTGAACGGTCGCTGAAATTTGGAATAAACTTTCCAAGATAATTGACCATCCCTAGAAACCGTTGTAGGGCTTTAACATTTTCCGGGGCCTCCATTTGTGTGATTGCTTTAATCTTAGAGGGATCTGGCTTTAGTTCTTCACGCGTGAACACATGGCCTACGTAACATATCTCTGACAGCCGAAACTTGCATTTGAGAGGATTCAGTCTAAGGTTGACTTTTCTTGCACGATCCAGAACTTTCTTGAGATTATTATCATGTTCTTTCACGTCTCTTCCTCCCACAAGAATATCATCAACTACATGGATACATGGAACACATGGATAACCTGCAAAAATTTGCTCCATGGCTCTTTGGAAAACCTTGCATGCGCTGAAATCAAAATCTTCCAAACGGGGAATTGAACGTTGTCAGCATTGACGACTTTTCATCAAGAGAAACTTGCCAAAAAGATGCCTTTGCATCTAGAACAGAAAAAACTTAAAAATTTGGCATTTGAGCAGCAACTTCTTCCACAGTCCGCATAGGGTGGTGTGGACGTAAGAGTGCCTTATTAAGGTCTCTTGGGTCGATGCATAGCCTTATTTCCTCAGAGTTCTTTTTGTGGGTCGCCACCATTGAAGACACCCATTCAGTAGGTTCTGAGACTGGAATAAGGACACCCATATTGACCATTCTTTGCAATTCAGATTTAACTTTACTTTGCATAGGGACTGGGATTTTCCGTGTTGGTCTTATCACTGGATCCACAGCTGGATCTTGTTTCATTGAGTATGTTACTGGAAGCTTGCCAATCTCATCCTTAAAAAGGTCTTCATATTCAAAATGAATATGTTTTGAAAAACTTGAGTTTTCCTCCACTAACAAATGATGAATTTCTTTGTTAAATGATACCAGCTTCATTTTCAGACAGTCAGGTAAACCTATCAATGGTTGCACATTTCTCTTCACCACATAGAACAATAAATTGTATACCGTTCCTGATAATTGGCAAGTGAACATGGTGAGGCCTGCTGTGGGAATTTCCTCACCACCATAGGCTACAAGCTTGGTGTTCTTTGATGATCTTAATGTTTCTATTCTCTTAATCTTTGTGAATAACAATTCAGCGATTACATTACATTTGGCTCCTGTGTCAACTTTGAAATCCACTGAGTGTTCATTAATGTTCATTGTGCAGATCAGTTCTGATTTTGGACTTCCTATTTCCACTGTTTGTACACACAAATAATTGTGTGTTTAATTGACACACCATCCACATAGAAGGACTCATCTGTACTATCTGTGGAATCTTCCTTTGGTTTCAGCTGATTTATTGCTTTTCTTTGTCTATTTGACTTTGATGTTGTCTTGCAGCACTTCTTAAAATGGTTCCATTTATTACACTTATGGCACTGTTGACCATAGGCTAAACATCTTTCCTTTTTTGCTTCGTGTTTTCATCCACAACTGCTGCAGTTTAGTATAATTTGAGATGTTCTGCTGTTGGAGTTAAATTTGTGTTTGGTCCCTTGTGTTTTGGTTCTATGGTGCACACTATCCACATTAGTGTTGCTTTGCTTGGGCACTGAGAGAGTCTTTGAGTGCATATCGGTCAGCTCATGAATTTGACACAATCCTATTGCTTTGATCAATGTTAGCTCACTGTCTCTTAGCAGAATTTTTCTCATGCCATCACTAGTCACACCGCACACAAGTCTGTCTCTTATAAGTTCGTCAGTCAGATCACCAAATCTGCACGTCTTTGCCTTGTTTCTCAAATCACTCACGTATTTTTCAATAGATTCACCGGCTTTTTGATTTCTCATATTAAACTTGTGCCGTTCCATTGTGACATTTGTTTGTGGGTTGCATAACTCACGGAATTTCCTTTTTAGACATTCCGGTTCTCTCTAGATTCGGCCTCCGCGATGATCAGTCTTTGTTCTCCTTCTCCCGCAAACGTGGCAGGTGCATACACAAACGCGCGCTCTCGCTCAATGGCTTCTGAACCGGCCAAATTAAGGAGAATAAATGCACGTGTCCTGGCATCCTTATCCGAGTGAGCAGCTGCTATGAAGATATCATATTCTTGCTCAAATACTCGCCAGTTCTCGGCAATGTCTTCGGAAGCCTTCCGCCATTGTTCTTACGAGAATACAAAAAAAAAAAAGAAGTTGCAAGTATTTCCGATGAAAACTTTCTTTTTATTTTTTTTTTTAAACCTCCAAAACGTCCTTTTTATATTATTTGGTCCGCTTCTGACACCATGTTTAAATGATGGTCACACTCGCAAGGTTAACACAACCAAACTCCTTTATTGCAACCTTGTTTATCCATCATCTTTCAATGTGCCTTTTCTCACCACCAATGCTTACGCATACGTCTGACGTCATCACTACGGATACCCATTTATACAAATGCATGTTAAACAGAACATTAACCCAATGTTCTACAGTAGCTGTGGGTGAAGTTTCTGTAGCAGCAGCTCTCAGTCATGAAGTGTGAATGTCACAGCACTATAAACACTCCCAGAGCACTGAAGCATGTGCTGCCAATGCGAAGTGTCCTCTAAGTATGGAAACGTCTTTACCACATTCCCCCAATCTTACTGTCATTCTCACATTCAGTCACAATGGGAGATTGATTAAATGTATTCCCCTGTAGTTACTGCACTTCTGCACATCTCCCTTATTCATAAAGATCGGTACCAGCACAATCCTTCTCCATTCCTCAGGGATCCTCTCACCTTCCAAAATATTGTTGAACAGCCTGGTTAAAGGTCCATTATCTTCATGGTGGGACGTGATTGGGGCTAGAGCAACATCAGGATGCCTCAGGATGGGGAGAGAAAGAGATGCAGTGGAGAGAAATTAGCGTAGCTGCTGTTTATGATATTAACAGCACAAGATGATATTGTGCATTTGATCAGATGTACTGGAGCACAAGGTTATGATATGTGACATATGTTATGTGTAGGCTTTGCTAAAAAAGATAAGTTTTTAATTTGCCCTTAAACTGGGAGAGTATGTCTGAGCCCTAAACACTGTCAGGAAGACTATTCCAAAGTTTCGGAGCTAAATGTGAGAATGCTCTTTATTGGTCTTTGCTATTTTAGGAACTACTAGAAGGACGGAGTTTTGAGATCTCAAGGAGCGTGACAGATTGTAGCATGTTAGAAGACTGGATAGATACATGGGAGCTAAACCATTTAGTGTTTTTTAAGTAAGAAGCAGTAGTTTGTAGTCAATTCGAAACTTAACAGGTAGCCAGTATAGGGATGATAAGATTGGGGTTATATGATAATTTTCCTCTACCTTGTGAGAACTCTGGCTGCCGCATTCTGGACTAACTGACATCCAACTAGTAATGCATTACAATAGTCTATTTTGGAGGTCATGAATGCATGGACTGTGTGGTAGTGGGAACAGTCACATAGTTGGGTGGAGTAATTGGAATGATGGCCAGGTTTCACTTATCAATTTAGTGGGTCTGTAAAAGGAGCAGTCGATGTCTGATGGAAGTGCGTTTTCCTGAACACTGGTGATGTCACCAGATATCCGGCATAGCTGGGAGAGCTTCGTGTGGTAAGGACTTAGTTGTCATGCCTGGTTGGTAGACTGATTGTGTGGATTGGGTTTTAAGGGTGGTTTGGTTTCTCAATCCACACTGAAAGGAGAAACCAAACCACCCTTAAAACCCAATCCACACAATCAGGCTACCAACCAGGCATGACAACTGCCATTATCGGGTTAAAATCATCCCACTTACTCATTAAGAGTTTCTTGGCGCATTGTGACCTGGTTAACTGGTAAGTTGGTTAACTGTCGGGTATTAATGTCTGATGTCAAAAGATGGTAATTTTGTGCTTATTTCTCTGTAATTAGGAACTGAGGAACTTAGAGCCGTTGTAGTGGGCTGTCTTACCAGGGCTGGTTACCCGGGCTGTCTTCTTGCTGGGCTACCTTTTTGGTTGCTTTGCTTGGCTGTCTAGCTGTTTGGTTGCTTTCTTGTGGTCTGCGGGACGCTAAAGCGCGGATGAAGTGACATATTGCATTGGCGAGCATGCTATCTACATGCCGAGTATCAGCGTGGGACGTATGTCCTGGCCATACCGTTCTATAGCTAACAGCTTACTGGATTAGCCGAGGAGCTAAATGCTATGTATATGTATACATGTATATGTGTTATTGTGTCCATTTCAGTGATCCACACTGTGACGGCCTGCTGAAAGGTGGCCTAAGAAACTGCTGCTATACATATATCTCTGTTTATCTAAGGAGTTTGAAGACCTGGATGCTACTCAACAGCTAGCCGAATGCTAAGAGGTCACGTGCTTATTTTATGAGGTGTATTGAATGGAATTGACTGTTGTTATTATTCCTGTTGTACGTTCCTTTGCTTTCCTTTGCATCAAAGAGACTTCCCTTAATGATCTTAACACTTAATACTTCAACAAAGATGATGTGAAAATGCAAAACATCAATATTGTGTCTGATAAGTAAAACTTAACTGGTATGCAAATCAAAGCAGGATTCGGCACAGACAACAAAAAACAAAGAAATTTTAAATGTGTATGAGGGTGTACTCTAGTGGCCTGGAGGGACATTTTTCCAACGTGACCTAAAAAAAAATGTACACTATTATAAACCCGGCATGGAAAAAAAATGAAACAAACAAGCAAAGAAAGAAAGAAATGTACAGAAACTATGTTTTAATCTAAAAACCGTTCAAAGAAAATTATAAATGAGAAAAAGAAATACTTGAATTTAAATGTCCTTAAAGGAGTCTTCAAGTGTATAAGCAGAGCAAGTAATGCACTAGACATAAGCCTAATCCCAATCAGATATACAGGTCCATATCACATCATGTTAATGATGGGTCGTTCATGAACGAGTAGTTTATTTTTCACTTTTCATTTATATGACTTGGACTAATGACAAGTCTCAGACAGTGATTTGTACAGAGTGTGTTGGGTGTGCATGAATAATGTTAAAACCCAGTAGGCTCTGTACAGGAAACAGAAATCCTATTCTAGTCTTTTAATAATTCGCTCCGTGGCATGACAACTACATGGATGCCACAAGGACATAGAAATGTGTTTGTTTTTTGTATGATAGTTGGACAGATATATTTTTTCCATATCTATCATATTTATGTTTACATTTTATTCTGTATTAATGTGCTAAATTTATTAAAACTGGGTTTTTGAATGTTACATTTGGCTTGAAGCAGACAAGTGTGATGTGGGAGGCCATAGTTTATCTGTTAACGCACTGGACTTTGGATCCGAAGGTTGTGAGATTAAATCCCAGTCACACCAAGCTGCCACTCCTGGGCCCCTGAGCAAGACCCTTAACCCTATAACTGCTCAGTTGTATCAATAATATAAATGTGTGTCGCTCTGTATAAGGGCATCTGCCAAATGACAGAAATGTAAAATGTCAATAATGTGTGTTGAACAGACAATACAAACCCAGTGTCACGTTTGTCATTGTAATCAATTTGAATTATTTATAATAATTAATTTAAAAAATAACCAGGACATCCATACGAATGAAATGATGAAATAGGAAAGAAACAAGCAAAGCAGAAAACAGCTCTGTAAGTCAGGTATGAGAACACTGAATATTTCTTCTCAGTGAGATTGTGAAACTGAGGATGTTATAAATTGTGAGGTGTGATTGCCGAACATGAACATGACAGCGTGTGTTGTTGGAAAAGTTTAATTCTAGCAGCCATATTTGTAGGTCTTCTGGAAAACAGATGAAGATTGATTAATAGCTCTCAACCGACAAAATTCATTAACATAAGATATACATTTTTCATTTAATATTTTTCACAATATCAGTAAATCGGGTCATTTAAAAGAAGCATATAATTAGTGGTAATTAGGGAATTAGTGGTTGTTTATTTATTGAGGCAGACTAGTGTTCATATGCATACTTACAAACAATATTTATCTACATATAAAACTGTATTAAATCTAAAAAGTTTTCTTACTAAAAGATCAGAAACAACTGGAGAGACAAAAATGATCAGGTGACCGCTGTACATCAGGTAAAAAAATCTGTTAATATTAGAGATACGACTCCATGCTATATGTCTCCTGAATTAATAAAGCATCAGACAGGAGGACGACCTGAGGAAAAGGACAACACAGGAAGTAGGAATAGTTTCTCTCTCAAGCATATTTACATTTATAGCATCTGATAAATAACAATATCTAGAATAACTTACAGAAATAGAAGTCCTTCTAGTTTTCATCAAAACACATCCTCAGGGAGTAATAAAATATTATGAAGCTAAATACCAAATAGACATAGAGACTCTGGAGAGCTCTGGAGTGTGTGCAGTGTGGTGTGATGGAGTGTGTATACAGTGTGATGTGATGGAGTGTGTGCAGTGTGGTGTGATAGAGTGTGTAGTGTTTTGTGATTGAGTGTGTATAGTGTGGTGTGATTTAGTGTGTACAGTGTGGTGTGATGGAGTGTATGCAGTGTGAATTTCTAATGTGAGGTGTGAGTTAGTGTGATGTGGTTCTTCTTCTCCACAGAGTGTCATTGTGTCGTATCACATCCTCCAACTCAGCACCTGCAGTTGCTCCCAGCTGCAGCAGTGCAGTTTCTCTACTATCTGATTGAGGGAGGTTTTTGTACGACTCTATATCACTGTGTGAACCAGTAGCCAGAGATGCCGTGGTGACTCTGACAGTAATAATCTCCTGCATCTTCAGCCTGGACTCCACTGATGGTCAGAGTGAAATCAGATCCAGATCCACTGCCACTGAAACGAGCTGGAAAACCCGACTGTAGCTGGTTTACAAATTTAATCAGGAGTTTAGGAGCTTCTCCAGCTTTCTGCTGATACCAGTGCAAATAGTGGCCATATGAACCGTGATAATACACTGCCTGACTGGTTTTACAGTTGATGGTGACTGTTTCTCCTGGAAGAACAGATTTCACTGCAGGAGTCTGAGTTACTGTGACTTGACCTCTGCATTCTGTAAAAATACACAATAATGCAGCATGAAACTGAAATATTAGAACAGAAACAATACGTGTATTTGTATGAACACATCATTGTAGAGATAAAATATAAAGCAGTGTCTGACCTTGAGTCCAGAGGATCAGTGTCCAGATGAAGATGGGGATCAAAGTCATGGTAGCTGTGGATGAAGTTTCTGTAGCAGCAGCTCTCAGTCATGAAGTGTGAAAGTCACAGCGCTATAAACACTCCCAGAGCACTGAAGCATGTGCTGCTAATGCAAAGTGTCCTCTAAGTATGGAAACGTCTTTACCACATTCCCCCAATCGTACTGTCATTCTCACACTCAGTCACAATGGTAGATTTTTTGGAAAATATCAAGAGGTTACAAGTGCATGTAGAGAAATGACAGAAGTAAGACATTTACTTTATTTCCATCAGGATTCAAACTGACTACAGAGAAGATTTCAAGGAGACCAGAATTATAACATTATTCTTTACTGTGTTATGTATATTGTGTTACTGAGTGTGAAGACAAATCTCATCACTAATCCATCATTAAGTGTTATTTCTCCTCCAGTTTTTTTCAGTGTGTACACTACACTGTGCTCCAGATTTTGGTGTGTGTGTCTGTTTGTGTGTTCATGTTCATTGTAGTGCAACAGAGGGGTTTTTTAATGACGGTTTCATAAGAATGTATCACTGTGGGGACTTTTGGTGGAGAAACAAAACTCATTATGTAAAGTAAGTGCCCACTTTTAAAGATTGAGATTTTTAAATCTCATGGATTCATTCATTTTTTTTACACATTGAAAATAGATACAGCTTCACTACAATATAATCATGTGACATTTTTATTAATAAATAGATCTTTACTATAAATTGTATATGAGTCACTTTACACTGTAATTACACTGTCATTACTCTGCTATACTCTGTCATTCTCACATTCAAATAGGAGATTTTTAGTAAAATATCAAGTGGTAACACTGAGGCATTATGGGTAAAACCTGTTCAACTGCTGATCTACATTTTTGTCTTTTCAGCTTTTCGTTTGTGTTATGTATTTGTGTGTCTTACACACTAGCTGCATATTCAGTTTTTACTGATTCATCTCAGTGTTTCTGAAGAAAAATCAGTAAAAAGGAATAAAAGCAGGCAGAAAGTGAGTGTAGAGATCAGCTGATGTGAACAGAAGTTGGTGTTGTGTAGCTGTTTTGTAATAAGACGTGTAAATGATGGAGAGAGCAGTGAGTTTAGATCAGCAGAGTTTTTGTATAGACACTGAACCTGTATGTATCAGTGTGGATCACTTTTAGTGGAGGAACCAAACTGACTGACTTATTATTTGTCATGTCAATATTCCTCTGTTATTCATTTTTTCTTTGATGTCAGAAGACAAAAAACCCATCAGATTATAGTGTTAGTAGCTCATTTTTTTTTTTAATGAAACAAAATAGACACATTCTGTATATTACTGTGACATGTTCCTCTGAATTTTAGATTAGATTAGATTCAACTTTATTGTCATTACACATGTTTGAGTACAAGGCAACGAAATGCTGTTTGGGTCTAACCAGAGTGCAGTTGCAGCAAGTGAAGGATATATAGTGTTTACATCTTCTTCTTCTTCTTCTTTCGGCTGCTCCCATTAGGGGTCGCCACAGCGGATCATCCGTCTCCATACCCCCCTGTCCTCTACAGCTGGCTCTTCCACACCAACTACCTGCATGTCTTCCCTCACCACATCCATGAACCTCCTCCTTGGGCTTCCTCTTTTCCTCCTACCTGGTGGCTCCATCCTCAGCATTCTTCTACCAATATAATTCATGTCCCTCCTTTGCACATGTCCAAACCATCTCAATCTCGCCTCCCTCACATTGTCACCTGTTACGTCTTCTTTTTATACGTCTAGGGTTGAAGCTGTAACATTCATACTGTGATCCATTCTGTGAATAGGCCAGGGAAAAGGACACGTAAACCAAGTATAATATAAAAGGATTTATTCAAACAAGGAGGAACAGGAGGGAATGGCAAAGTATATACAATATTTACACTAATCAAAAACCAAAGCATAATAAATAATCCCACAGGAGAGACAGGCGGAGAGTGGCGCTAAAGAAAAGAACACAACAAAACCAACCCAACTACCTCAGTAATAAACCACTAACCTAACACTAAACAAAATTCTTCCGGCGCCTCTACACGCCCTAGCTTACCTACTCTAAACTAACCAAACTACAAAAGTAGCGCACACTACTAGCTAGTGTCTCTATACATAACATCATCTACGTGTTGCAAGATGTAAGTCACGTGACATACTACCTGCCCAACACTCCTGGGGAAAACAAGGGTTGATGTCAGGATATAACCACTCAAAAACAAACAAGATAACATTCAACGAATCAACGATTGTTGTACAAACCCAAGTCAAAAGGGGAAAATATAAGAAACAATCAATGCTTCAAACACAACAATGCAAAAACAAATGGTGCTCATGGTGCTCTCCCCAACATTCCTGCAGTGCTCTTTTTAAACCCCAGCAGTTGACCGGATTGGCCACAGGTGCAGTCAGGTCACACACGTTGATTATCTCCCTAGCCAATAGCAGTCCAAAGAGGGAGGAACCTTGAGAAATTGACAGAAAGGTGAACCAATAGAGAGACAAACACCCACACACACGAACATCCAATGGGACGTAACACACCAAAACATCCTACATGCGCTGTCCCTCTAATAAACTCATTTCTAATCTTGTCCATCCTTGTCACTCCCAACGAAAACCTTAACATCTTCAGCTCTGCTACCTCCAGCTCCATCTCCTGTCTTTTACTCAATGCCACCATCTCTAATCCATACAACATTGCAGGTCTCACCACAGTCCTATAAACTTTCCCTTTCATTCTTGCAAATACCCTACTATCACAAATCACTCCTGTCACTCTTCTCCACCCACTCCATCTTGCCTGCACTCTTTTCTTCACTTCTCTAACACACTCTCCATTACTTTGCACTGTTGACCCCAGGTACCTGAACTCCTCCACCTTCTCCAGCTCTTCTCCCTGCAACCGCATCACTCCACTGCCCTCCCTCTCATTCACACATTTGTACTCTGTCTTACTCCTACTGACTCTCATTCCCCTTCTCTCCAACGCATATCTCCACCTCTCCAGGCTCTTCTCAACCTGCTCACTACTCTCACCACAAATCACAATATCATCCGCAAACATCATAGTCCAGGGAGACTCCTGTCTGACCTCGTCCATCACCACTGCAAACAGGAAAGGGCTCAGGGCCGATCGTTGATGCAGTCCAACCTTCACCCTGAACCAGTCTGTCGTACCTACTGCACACTTCACTGCTGTCACACTGTCCTCATACATGTCCTGCACCACCCTCACATACTTCTCTGACACACCTGACTTCCTCATACAATACCACAACTCCTCTCTTGACACTCTGTCGTACGCTTTCTCTAAATGCACAAATACACAATGCAATTCCTTCTGTCCTTCTCTATACTTCTCCATCAACATCCTCAAAGCAAATAAGGCATCTGTGGTGCTCTTCCTCGGCATGAAACCATACTGTTGCTCACAGATGGTCACCTCTTCTCTCAGCCTGGATTCCACTACTCTTTCCATAACTTCATGGTGTGACTGATCAACTTAATTCCCCTGTAGTTACTGCAAGACTACACATCTCCTTTATGCTGAAAGATCGGTACCAGCACACTTCTTCTCCATTCCTCAGGCATCTTCTCACCTTCCAAAATCCTGTTAAACAACCTGGTCAAAAACTCTACTGCCATCTCTCCTAAACATCTATACGCTTCTACCGGTATGTCATCTGGTCCAACCGACTTTCCACTCTTCATCCTCTTAATCACTGCTCTCACTTCCTCCTTACTAATCCTATCTACATCCTGCTTCACCAACTCCACATCGTCCAACCGTCTCTCTCTCTGATTTTCCTCATTCATCAGCTGCTCAAAATACTCCCTACACCTTCTCAACACACTCTCCTCACTAGTCAATATATAGTGTTTACATGATTGACATAAATTAAATAAAATGGTATTATAACTATAAACAGTAATTTACAAGTAAATCTTAGAGACTGTATGTATATTAAATGCTGTTGATGTTTGTGATTAGTGAATATTCACTACCATTCAATTTCCACATGCAGTAACTATAATAGAAATCATTATAGATCTAAAATAAAAGTAATTGAATTGCAGGTGAAACGTTTGTGATGCTCCACTGAACTCAGTTCTGCTCTGTAAGATATAAAGTGAAGTGAAACACACAGTGAGCTGAAATAAAGACTGAGAGATTGGCAAATGTCCATTCCTGTCTAAACTCTGTGTGTTTAGGTGTCACCCAGACCAGTGTGACAGTGCTGCAGCAATAGATGCTCGCACACTCATCAGTGTAACTCAGCTCGTCTGTGTAATCATCACCTAAATATGTGTTAAGTGTGTGTATTCCTGCAATGTTCTACATTATTGATGATGCACATCATACACAAATAACCACTGCATCTGTCTCAGTATCTGTTATAGAACTTGAATATTCATGAGAAAGACTCCTGAGGGCCTCCATGTTCTTAGTGCACAGTAGACCTAAATAATACATTAACTATATTTATACACATATTAAAAGTTTCTTGGTTTCCACTCTTTAGTGCAATATAATTTATAACAATTTTAATTAAACACAGATGTTAATATTATAAACTCATTTCATAACTAATTATAATAGTAAATATTCAGTTCACAGTTCATTCTCTAGGATGAAATTTTCACTCTACTAAGAAAACTTTCTTTTGTTCCTAATGCTAAATGCTCAAAATATTATAAAAGATAATGAAGCTCTGTAGGTGATAATCACAGCTCATATTTATGAAGTCAGTAGCTGTTTCTGACCAGTAAAGCAAAGTGCTTTAATTTGTGTTCTGGTCCCAAAGGTTCTCAAGACCAATAAATTAAACACACAGACACAAATCAATGTAAAAGACACAATATTTGTGTCTGTTAAATAGGAATTTGTGTGTTTGTGTGTATCACATCCTCCAACTCAGCACCTGCAGTCGCTCCCAGCTGCAGCAGTGCAGTTTCTCTACTATCTCACTGAGAGAGGTTTTTGTATGACTCTATATCACTGTGTGAACCAGTAGCCAGTGATGCTGTGGTAACTCTGACAGTAATAATCTCCTGCATCTTCAGTCTGGACTCCACTGATGGTCAGAGTGAAATCAGATCCAGATCCACTGCCACTGAAACGAGCTGGAAAACCAGACTGTAACTGATTTACAAGTTTAATCAGTAGTTTAGGAGCCTCTCCAGCTTTCTGCTGATACCAGTGCAACCAGTCACCATTTGAATCCTTGTACACTGCCTGACTGGTTTTACAGTTGATGATGACTGTTTCTCCTGGAAGAACAGATTTCACTGCAGGAGTCTGAGTTACTGTTGCTTGACCTCTGCATTCTGTAAAAATACACAATAATTCAGCATGAAACTAAAATATTAGAACAGAAACAATACGTGTATTTGTATGAACACATCATTGTAGAGATAAAATATGAAGCAGTGTCTGACCTTGAGTCCAGAGGATCAGTGTCCAGATGAAGACGGGGATCAAAGTCATGGTAGCTGTGGGTGAAGTTTCTGTAGCAGCAGCTCTCAGTCATGAAGTGTGAAAGTCACAGCGCTATAAACACTCCCAGAGCACTGAAGCATGTGCTGCCAATGCAAAGTGTCCTCTAAGTATGGAAACATCTTTAATCCATTCCCCCAATCTTACTGTCATTCTCACACTCAGTCACAATAAGAGATTTCTTGGAAAATATCAAGAGGTAACAAGTGCTTGTAGAGAAATGACAGAAGTTTATACATTTACTTTATTTCCATCAGGATTCAGACTGACTACAGAGGAGATTTCTAAGAGACCAACATTATAACATTATTCTTTACTGTCTTTATGTATCATGTATATTGTGTTACTGACTGTGGAGACAAATCTCATCACTAATCTATCATTTGGTGTTTTTATCTCTGCAGTGTGTACAGTATACTGTGCTCAGAGTCAGGTGTGTGTGTGTGTGTGTGTGTGTGTGTGTGTGTGTGTGTGTGTGTGTGTGTTTATTTTAGTGTAGTAGAGTTTTTTGTATGACAGGTTCACAGGAATGTATCACTGTAGTACACTTTTGGTGGAGGAACAAAACTCATTATAAAAATGAAGTGCCCTCTTGCACTAAAATCTCATGGATTCTCATAATCCATTTTATACAATGTAGACAAATACAGATTCACTACAATTTAATAATGTGACATTCTTTTAAATAGATATTTTCTATAAAATAGAGAAATGTGATGTGAAGAGGAGAGAGCTGCTTCTAGAAATTCTCTGCTTTTGTCTCATTTCGTAAAATTCTCTGAGTTACATGATCTCTTTTTCAGGTCCATGTGAAATAGATTTTATTTCTTTGTTTTACTCAAATTCATCATCAATGTAGAATTTGGTGTGACAGTAAAGTAGGAATAATGATGGTTTATTGTTTTTAAATTAATGCTAAGCTAAAAATCAATTTTAAGATCTACAAAATTGAACAAAGAAACAAAGATGAATGTACACTGGTGTGATGTTTGGTTAAACACAGTGTGTTTGTTCTGAACTTGTTAAGATGAAGGTTGTTTTGTTCAACTGCAGTTTGGTTTGATAACATTATCAGAACTGTGTTTTGTTGTTTGACCTGAATCTCCTCTACAGTCGTTACAATGACAAAATATTACCATGTTCAGTGTGATAGAGTTAACTATCACATAACTATACTATCATTATAACATTACTATTATTATATGTTTTATGGTCTCCAGCGGGTCCCACTGTGAAGCCCTCTGTGTCTCTGCTCCATCCATCGTCTCTGCAGCTCTTTGAGGGACCGGCCTCGCTGCTCTGCCTGCTGTTTGCCTACTCTCCACAGGGGGTGATGGTGAGCTGGACAGTGGATGGCTCAGTGGTGAACGAAGGGGTTCTAACCAGCCCTGAAGAACAGAAGAAGGACGGTTACACACGCAGCAGCACCCTGACCCTCAGCAAAGCGCTCTTGGAAAAGGGGGAGGAATTTGTCTCTACCGTCTCCCATGACAGTGTCAATCATCTGATCAAGTTCAGAAAGAGCCAGTGTGAAGACTAACAGCTCCAAGATAGAATTAAACACAGAGCTGCTCACACATCCATCTACAAAAGAGTTTCAGTTCTACACAATGCTGATATTCCTGTCTTTACTCTCTTCACTGTCCTGTTGCTCTTCCTGTAGTTTTGCTCTGCTGAAATAAAGCTTCATTTTGGACATTGGGTGTGTTTTATTAGAGTTAGTAGTCATTATCAGTGTGATGAGAGAGTGTGTTTAGCTGTACATTCAGTGCTGTGTGTTGTGCTTCAGTGAGTTTGGCTGAAGGAAGTTGAACATCTGGTGAAAATGGTGCTCTATATTGGGAGAAAGAGGATCATTCAGCCGTCTTCATGTAAATCTCCCTCTCATTTCACTGCTCTGTGCTACTGAGTGAAAGGAGACAGATACACATATTACTTAATTCTCACCTAAGCATGTTACGTGTGTGTATCACTGCAATGTCCTGCTCTGAATTATTAATAAAGCCTTTGCATCAGTAAACACATTATAGACACTTTGCATTATAGATGATGCACTTTATACACAAATCACCACTGTATCATCTAAGTATCTGTTACATAACCTGATTATTCATGAAAAAAACACCTGATGGCCTTTATGTCTTTATTGCCCAATTTACCCAAAACATACATCATATACATTTATTGCTATATTCCCAGTGTACTATTTACAATTATATTTCCCTCAAAGCAATATAATTAGTTTTATTTTAACCGTAACACATGCTTTTATACAAATTTATTGAGTATGTTCCCAATCAGAGAGAATATTACTTATGCATTAACAACAACAACAATAATAATAATAATAATAAGTTCAGCAATAGGTTTTAAAGTCAGTCAATCATTGGGAATTATTGGGTTCATGACTTTTATATTTACTGCATTTTGAGTGGTCTGATGCAATAAGTAATTAAGAGAAACATAAAATGTGCTTGAGTGAGAGTGACGATGTATGTTTGTCGGGGATCCACCTGCCACGCCCCTCCTCGGTAGCTGTCACGTAGCTGCCGCTCCCGGCATTCTTACCGATTGAGCATATAAGCCTCCGTTCCATCACTAGTGTCAAACCTGCTCAATGGCTACGGACACCGACCTAACGCAAGACTGCCAGCATTCTCCGCTGGTTCTGTGGATTACTCTCCTTCTGTGGATTACTCTTCCTATGTGGATTACTCTCCTTCTGTGGTTTACTTTCCTCATCGGATTACACGGGCATTACAGACCCGACCCGCATCACGGTTTGTAGCGCTCTCAATATTACGTCCATGGACTAGACTCTTGTTATAATCATGATAGAGCTGCTCCCGCTCTCATCTCGAGGTGCGTACCCTGACAGAAGGTCCGACTAATACAGAAAGAGGAATCGCGATGGTTCGGCAGCCAAACTCCACTTTGGGTTTACCCGGAAGCTTACTGCCGCTCCTCATGAATCATGCTCGCCAGCGCTGGAGTATGCAAGCGCAGCTGCATACTCCGGCCACACCCCTCCGAGAGCCCAGGGGGTTTCCCTGACCACATCTCCAGCAAGATGACCGAGTGGGGGAATTCCTACGGAGTGTGGGCAGGTACGTGGATGTGCAGTCATCCCAATTCCCCACCGAGCGGGCCAAGCTCACCTTTTGCATTTCCCTCCTGTCTGGAGATGCTCTCTCTAAAGCCAGCAGGCTATGAAGCGCTAATGGAGGCGATTTTGGTTTGTATGGCGATTGCATTAAACAACTCCTGGGGATGGTCGGGAAGACAACAGCAGATCTCCACATCTGCACCTTCAGATCCTCCGAGCGCGCCGGCCTGTCTCAGAGTTCCTCGGAGCGCGCCGGCCTGTCTCAGAGTTCCTACGAGCGCGCCGCCTCGTTTCAGACTTCCTACGAGCGCGCCGCCTCGTTTCAAAGTTCCTACAAGCATGCCGCCCCCTCTCAGAGTTCCTCGAGCGCCGGCCTGTCTCAGAGTTCCTCGAGCGCCGGCCTGTCTCAGAGTTCTGCTGAGGGTGCCACTCTGCTCCCAAATATTAATATGATGTGAGGTCCAGTTAACAGCTAAAACAGGTAGAAGTAATAACTACTTTTTACTTAAGTACATGTCCGAGCCAAGACTTCTTTACTTTCACTTAAGTAAAAATGTATAATCAGTACTTCAACTTTTATCCGAGTATTTTAAACCATAAGTAACTGTACTTCTACTTAAGTAATGGATGTGTGTACTTTTGCCACCTCTGGGGCAGAGTCAGTAACCCTCGGAAGGTAAGTAGTTTTTATGGGGAATCGGTAACGAGAGACACCTGTCTCTTGTTAATGCCGGGAGCGGCAGAGCGAGGCAGCGTGAGACCTACGGAGGGGGGCATGGCAGGTGGATCCCTGACAACAATATACAACATACTGTGCAAAGATTATGCATACACTTAGGTTCAACCTCAGTTAACTCGCCAACCCTATTAAGTCAACGTTTTTGAAGTGGAACCGCCAAATTCTTGCTTTGTCTTAGCATTTCTTAATCGGTTATGTCGATTTTTTTATGTCGCCGAACCCTAATATCTCAAGCACAAGGGGGGGCAAATTTGCCACTTAAGCAACCTGCTTCTTCTCCCGTGCATGCCCCGCCCACACGGAGCTCATTAATATATTGCCGATAATACATTGCCGTTAATATATTGCCGCCATATTGGTTTTTGTTTTTGTCTCAATCATCGGTTATCTTGACGCTTTTTGGCGTCCCCTAGGCCCTAGGAGGTATGAACCTCCTATAATAGCCAGCCAGCCCCAGGAATCGCCTGACCTCCTTTTTGGTCTTGGGTCTCGGACAGGCTGCAATCGCTGCCGTCTTATCGATTTGGGGACGCACCTGCCCGTGACCCAAGTGGAAACCCAGATACCGTACTTCCACCCGCCCAACCGCACACTTCTTCGGGTTCGCCGTGAGCCCTGCCCGTCTCAAAGTCCGCAGGACCGCCCTGAGATGCCGTAGATGCCGCTGCCAATCATTGCTACAAATGACTATGTCATCCAAATAGGCAGCGGCGTACCCGTTATGAGGACGGAGAATCCGATCAATTAGACGTTAAAACGTCGCCGGGCCCCGAACGAACCGAACGGAAGTGTAACGAATTGGTGTAAACCGAACGGAGTGGAAAAAGCCATTTTTTCCCGGGACATTGGCGTCAAGGGGATCTGCCAATATCCCTTGGTTAAGTCCAGTGTCGAGTAAAAGCGAGCCGCGCCTAACCGATCAAGCAGCTCGTCGATGCGAGGCATTGGATACGCGTCAAATTTAGACAACGCGTTGACCTTTCGGTAATCCACACAGAACCGGACCGACCCGTCGCCCCCTGGGGAACCAAGACCACCGGGCTGCTCCTGTCACTGTGGGACTCCTCGACCCCCCCCATGAAGTAATAACTACTTTTTACTTAAGTACATGTCCGAGCTAAGACTTCTTTACTTTCACTTAAGTAAAAATGTATAATCAGTACTTCAACTTTTATCCGAGTATTTTAAACCATAAGTAACTGTACTTCTACTTAAGTAATGGATGTGTGTACTTTTGCCACCTCTGGGGCAGAGTCAGTAACCCTCGGAAGGTCAGTAGTTTTTATGGGGAATCGAACGAGAGACACCTGTCTCTTGTTAATGCCGGGAGCGGCAGAGCGAGGCAGCGTGAGACCTACGGAGGGGGGCATGGCAGGTGGATCCCTGACAACAATATACAACATACTGTGCAAAGATTATGCATATACAGTCAAACCCACTTAGGTTCAACCTCAGTTAACTTGCCAACCCTATTAAGTCGACGTTTTTGAAGTGGAACCGCCAAATTCTTGCTTTGTCTTAGCATTTCTTAATCGGTTATGTCGATTTTTTTATGTCGCCGAACCCTAATATCTCGAGCACAAGGGGGGGAAAATTTGCCACTTAACGTCGTTTATGTCAGAAATCCCCCTGCCACGCCCCCTTCGGCGGCGGCATTCCCCGAAGCAACCTGCTTCTTCTCCCGTGCATGCCCCGCCCGCACGGAGCTTGTTAATATATTGCCGATAATACATTGCCGTTAATATATTGCCGCCATATTGGTTTTTGTTTTTGTCTCAATCATCGGTTATCTTGACGCTTTTTGGCGTCCCCTAGGCCCTAGGAGGTATGAACCTCCTATAATAGCCAGCCAGCCCCAGGAATCGCCTCACCTCCTTTTTGGTCTTGGGTCTCGGACAGGCTGCAATCGCTGCCGTCTTATCGATTTGGGGACGCACCTGCCCGTGACCCAAGTGGAAACCCAGATACCGTACTTCCACCCGCCCAACCGCACACTTCTTCGGGTTCGCCGTGAGCCCTGCCCGTCTCAAAGTCCGCAGGACCGCCCTGAGATGCCGTAGATGCCGCTGCCAATCATTGCTACAAATAACTATGTCATCCAAATAGGCAGCGGCGTACCCATTATGAGGACGGAGAATCTGATGCATTAGACGTTGAAACGTCGCCGGGCCCCGAACAAACCGAACGGAAGTGTAACGAATTGGTGTAAACCGAACGGAGTGGAAAAAGCCATTTTTTCCCGGGACATTGGCGTCAAGGGGATCTGCCAATATCCCTTGGTTAAGTCCAGTGTCGAGTAAAAGCGAGCCGCGCCTAACCGATCAAGCAGCTCGTCGATGAAAGGCATTGGATACGCGTTGAATTTAGACACCGCGTTGACCTTTCGGTAATCCACACAGAACCGGACCGACCCGTCGCCCCCTGGGGAACCAAGACCACCGGGCTGCTCCTGTCACTGTGGGACTCCTCGACCACCCCCATGTCAAGCATCGCCTGAAGTTCCTCCTGAACCACATTCTTTTTGTGTTCGGGCAGCCAGTACAGGTGACTGCGCACCACAATACCGGGAGATGTCTCAATATGGTGTTCTAGAAGGTTTGTTCGCCCAGGCAGGGGAGAGAACACGTCCGTAAACTTCTGCTGTAATTTACCGACCTGCGCTCTCTGCGATGGCGAGAGGTGGTCTCCACAGGTAAACGAGGCAGATTCTGACGCGGTTTTTAGTCGTACCTCCGGTCCCAGCTCCGCCCTCTCTGGAATCACCGTCGCTAGAGACACCGGCACCACCTCGCTCCATAATTTTAGGAGATTCAGGTGATATACTTGGAGCGCCCCGCCCCTGTCCATGCGCCGCACCTCATAGTCGACATCTCCCACCCGCCGTGTAACCTCAAACGGCCCTTGCAACCTGGCGAGTAATTTCGAGCTTGACGTGGGCAGTAGAACGAGGACTTTATCTCCCGGTGAAAACTGCCTAAGCCGTTCGCCCTTGTCATACAGCCGGGATTGCCGTTCCTGTGCCTGTAGCAAATTCTCCATTGTTAGCTGTCCCAGTGTGTGGAGTTTTGCTCTCAGATCGAGAACGTACTGAATTTCATTTTTTGCGCTCGAAGGTCCCTCCTCCCAATTTTCCCGGAGAACGTCCAGCACTTACGGCCGTACAATAATTCAAACGGGGAGAACCCTGTGGAGGCTTGCGGGACCTCTCGTACTGCAAACAACAAGGGCTCGAGCCATTTATCCCAATTCCACGTGTCCCCGTGTACAAACTTCCGAATCATGTTTTGAAGGGTTCGATTGAAACGCTCAACCAGGCCGTCGGTTTGTGGATGATAGACACTGGTGCGGAACTATTTAATCCCCAACAACTCGTACAGTTCGCGAAGTGTTTGTGACATGAACGCCGTGCATTGATCAGTCAGGATCTCTTTCGGGATCCCAACTCGGGAGATAATGCGGAAGAGCGCCTCTGAAACACTGCGTGCAGAGATGTTGCGAAGGGGCACTGCTTCCGGATATCGCGTCGCATAGTCCACTATGACTAATACGAAGCGATGCCCACGTGCGGTTCGCTCTAATGGCCCAACGAGGTCCATGCCGATTTTTCCGAAGGGAACCTCGATTAATGGTAAAGAGCGCAAAGGCGCTTTTGGGATGGCCGGCGAATTCACCAGCTGACATTCCCGGGCATGCCCACACCATCTACGCACATCGCCGTGAATGCCCGGCCAATAAAAACGGTCCATTAGGCGGTCTTAACACAGCCCAGGTGCCCGGCCATCGGATTATAATGAGCCGCATGGAATAAAAGTTCCCTGCGGCTCTTTGGGACCAACAACTGGGTCAATTCCTCTCTGGTTCGAGTGTCCTGCGTCACTCGGTATAATCTATCTTTGATCACGGCGAAGTAGGGATGGGAAAGCGCGCTATCCAGCTGGATTTGCTGACCATCGATTGCTCTCACCTGGTCGAAGGCGTGTCAGAGCATTTCGTCCCGCGATTGCTCGAGGGGGAAATCCCCGGGGGGAGTTTGCCTGATGCGGAACTGACGTCCCCGGCGCCGCCTCCCCAGCCAACATAGCGCACGCCCCCTCCCGCTTCACCTTACCGCAGGACCCATCCTCACACATTTCCCTAAGTAAGCGAGGAAAAGCGGCCCAACTAACCGCCGCCTCCACTCTATGATTTTTCCCCCTAAAATGAACTGAAATAGCCACCAGTGGATATTCGTGAACGTCCCCATGCACACATTTCACCTTCACCCGGCATGCAGTATTCAAAACCTTGCATTGCACCAGGCTTTGATGGATGGCTGTCTGCTCACAGCCCGAATCCACCAACGCCTGGTGTGTACCCCCTTGGATACTCACAGGTATACGGTACGTTCCTGCTTGATCGGGGGCAGCCTGTGGCGCCTCAGGAATCTGGACCATCACCCCCAACTCTATGACGGGACACTGAACAGACCGGCCCAGGCTTCCGCTCCGCACCTGCCCGGACTGTCTCCCCCACCTGTTGAGTCAAAGGCAAAGATCTGTGAGCGAGAGCAGAAGGGGAGGAAGAGGAAAAGGAAGAGGGAGGAGCTCGCGGCCGAGCCACCGGCTTCGGGGAAATCGGCCCCCGTTTCCAGGGTAAGGGAATGGGAGGAGAGAGAGAAGAGCCAGGGGACAGGGAAGAAGGAGATTCGGACGGAGACCCAGGGGATCCGCCTGCCCCCGCGGACGCCGCCAGGTGGTCCTCTGCCAACTGTACCGCCTTCTCCACGGTCTCCGGTCGCTGGCACTGAACCCATTCCTCCGTCCGCGGCGGAAGACGGGTGATGAACTGCTCCAACATCACACGATCCAGAACCTCGTCCGTGCTCCGGTCCTCGTCCCGCAGCCATCTCCGGCATGCATTGCGAAGCTGGTGGGTGAAGGCGAACGGTCGGCCGACCTCGCGCAGCGTCAACGCGCGAAGCCGCTGTCGGTGCTGCTCCGGTGTCCGCCCCACTCGCTGGAGGATCGCCCGCTTCAGATCGTCGTATTCCAGCATACGATCGGCCGGCAGCTGCTGAGCAGCGAGCTGGGCTTCCCCGGAAAGAAGCGGCAGCAGGCGGAGAGCTCTCTCCATCCCGGTCCATTCCCCAACGACCGCTACACGCTCAAACAGCTTCAGTAAAGCCTCCACATCGTCCTGTGTGCCCATCTTTATCAGCGGGATGATAGGCGGCGGACGGGGGGGGATTCACCGGAGCCTCCTTTGAGCTCAGAGCACTCCAGAATGCCGCCCGGTCCTCCGCCTGTGCTTGGATTACTTCCTCGAACCACTGTTCCTGCTCGGCACGCACCTGAAGGAGGGCCTGGTGCTGGGTCTGCTGGAGCTCGGCGATTGCCTTAACGAGCTACGCCAACGTGAAGGCTCTGTCATTTCCTGACCTGCGTCCTTTTCCAATCCCGGGTTTCGGCACCACTGTGGGAGAGCGTATAAATGCGGGAAGAAGGAACGCCACAACAGGTCAGGTGTAAAGGCTTCACAGCCACTTTTATTTTAGGTCTTCGTGTCTGTTTGTTTTGGTGTCTCATGCAGTACATCTTCTGGCTCACGCGCGTACACACACTCTCTCCTCCTTAAATCCACCCCCCGATCACTGGAAAATAGAGAACACTTATTAGGTCACATTAGCTTCAGGTGAGGCAATCCCCTGCCTACCTGCTCCCGGCCCCGCCCTCCATTCACAAACCGCCGCTCGGCCACGCCCCCGCTGCCACAATATTTACTTATTTTTATTATTTAATTCTTCACTCTGTTCTCCATAAATAATTAAAATAAAATATATTGTGTGTATCAGTAATAAACTGGGAGTAACTCTAAACTGTTTGTAGTAATATTAAAAAGAAATGAGTAAATATTAAACATAATTAGTATTAGTAAATAGTAATAAATCTCCAGTGTGTTTGTGTTGGTGAGTGGAAACCTGCTCACTGTTATATCTGCAGTATTGTGTACATTGTTCTGAAGTCTCTTGCTGATGGAAAATAGAGACGAATGCTGCTGTGTGTTTGTGTTAAACAGTGAACATTTCTGTCATTAGATTCATGTCATACCATCACACAGGGATCACTTTATGTGACACATCAGTAAAAAGTAACTTAGACAGAATAAAGCTGATCGAAGTCCGAGTCGCTCCAAAATATAACGAGTAGCTCGTAAATGTTCTCCTGCAGATTAGTTCTACTGAACTACAGTGATGTAAAAAAGCAGTAATGAGTAAATGTTGTGCAACTTTGTTTAAATGTGTGGGCTTTTTATGTTTTTTTCTGTTCTCCAGAGGGTCCCACTGTGAAGCCCTCCGTGTCTCTGCTCCATCCATCGTTTCTGCAGCTCTCTGAGGGACCGGCCTCACTGCTCTGCCTGCTCTCTGCCTACTCTCCACAGGGGGCGACAGTGAGCTGGACAGTGGATGGCTCAGTGGTGAATGAAGGGGTTCTAACCAGCCCTGAAGAACAGAAGAAGGACGGTTACACACGCAGCAGCACCCTGACCCTCAGCAAAGCACTCTGGGAAAAGGGGGAGGAGTTTGTCTGTACCGTCTCCCATGACAGTGTCAATCATCCGGTCACGTTCAGAAAGAGCCAGTGTGAAGACTAACAGCTCCAAGATAGAATTAAACACTGAGCTGCTCACACATCCATCTACAATAGAGTTTCAATTCTACACAATGCTGATATTCCTGTCTTTACTCTCTTCACTGTCCTGTTGCTCTTCCTGTAGTTTTGCTCTGCTGAAATAAAGCTTCATTTTGGACATTGGGTGTGTTTTATTAGAGTTAGTAGTCATTATCAGTGTGATGAGAGAGTGTGTTTAGCTGTACATTCAGTGCTGTGTGTTGTGCTTCAGTGAGTTTGGCTGAAGGAAGTTGAACATCTGGTGAAAGTGGTGCTCTATTTTGGGAGAAAGAGGATCATTCAGCCGTCTTCATGTAAATCTCCATCTCATTTCACTGCTCTGTGCTACTGAGTGAAAGGAGACAGTTACACAAATTACTTAATTATCACCTAAATATGTGTTACATGTGTGTATCACTGCAATGTCCTGCTCTGAATTATTAATAAAAGCCTTTTTATCAGTAAACACATTATAGACACTTTACATTATAGATGATGCACTTCATACACAAATCACCACTGTAATCTAAGTATCTGTTACAGAACCTGATTATTAATGAGAAAGACTCCTGATGGCCTTCATGTCTTTAGTGCACAATTTACCCAAAACATACATCATATAAGTTTATTGCTATATTCCCAGTGTATAGGTATTTACTTCCTATATTTCCTATTTACAATTATATTTCCCTTAAAGAAATTTAATTAGTTTTATTTTAACTGGAACACATGCTTTCATACAAATTTATTGAGTATGTTCCCAATCAGAGAGAATATTACTTATGCATTAAAAACAACAACAATAATAATAATAATAATAATAATAATATAATTAATTAATAATAATTAGTTCACCAATAGGTTTTAAAGCCAGTTTCTCATTGGGAATCATTGGGTTTATTTACTGCATTTAAAATGGTCTAAATAAAAATAAAAAACAATAAGTAATTAAGAGAAACATAAAATGTGCGTGATTGAGAGTGACGATGTATGTTTTAGTTTTGTTTTTTTGTTTTTTCAAATAAAATATTAAAATTTTCACCCTAAAACTTTTATAAGGGAGGATATCTGTGTTCTAATACTGTACTAAAATAACTAGTTACAATAGTAACAAAAATATTGTTCTAAAGATACAAACATAACTCCAGAATGAGAATGGGTAGTAGAGTCCTCTGCTGCTGCTACTCCACCATATGAGGTGATCAGACTGCAGAGAACAGCAGCACTAATCTAAACAGAAAGCTGAAGGACTGGAGCAGAGAAACCTCCAGCATCAACAGAAGCAGTGGAGCACACACACACACACACACACACACACACACACACACACACACACACACACTCACACACACTAATCCTAAAGGCACTGTATCTGACCTATGCCTAACAGACATTTAGTTTTACATTTACACTTGCGGCATTTAGCAGACGCCCTTATCCAGAGCGACGTACAAGATTTTTATGGGTTTTTTTTTTTTTATTACATTAGATTAGATTAAACTTTACTGTCATTGTGCAAGGTACAAAACCAACAAAATGCAGTTAGCATCTAAGTGGCCTATTTACAATAGATAACAGTAGAAAATAAGGTATGACATTCATATATACAGGTATGAGGGTGATTAATGTACAGAAGGCGCAGTAGATAATAATATATAATAAATATAGTAATATACAATATACAACATACTGTGCCAAGATTATGCATATGCTGACAAAAATGTCAAAAGATAATATACTCAAAAGACATGATATAATTATTTTCCTTTCAGGAACTCAAGCTGCATCACAACACTTTACAAATGTGACTGCATTGTCAACGCTCTATAATAATGCGTGTAATAAGTGAAAAATTTGACGCGTGGCATCACTGGTGGGTTGGCGTCACAACCAGGAAGCATACAAGCACATGGAGTGAAGCCGAAGCAAGCTTCTGTTTGTTCATCAAGCGCTTTGTTGTCAGAGTGTGTGGGTGAGACAGGTTGAGTGGAGACTGGGAAGAAGGACCTAAATGCAGGATGCAACAAGGGGTAAGGAAAATACAGACTTTAATAAAAAAAATAAAAACTGAGCAATGGGGCAAAAACACAGTCCAATAAACTCTCCAGGGTCAAAGAACAGGCAAACAATTCCAAAAAAAAAACCAACGAACAGAACTAGGAATGGCAAAGAAGAAACAAAAACCAGGAACAGGGGTCAGAGTCACGATCAGGGTCAGGAACAGGAACAGGAGCAGGAGCAAGAACCAAAGCAGGCAGGGTGGCAAGAATATTCCCCAGAGACTTTGGAAGCCGGTGATATAATCTGGAGTTAAAGTCTTGGGTGTCCTTAAATCGAAAAAGGAAGTGCGCAAAACCGGAAGTGCACGCCGCATGTCCGGAAGATCCTGATCCTGTGTATTTATGTCAATTGTTTGTCGATTGTTTGTCTCCAATCTGTGGCATTCCATCAATATCTCCCACCACGCTTTTATGAGCTGTCATTCACACACTCAGTCACAATGGGAGATTTCTTGGAAAATATCGAGATGTTACAAGTGAATGTATGGAAATGACAGAAGTTCAGGCTTTCACTTTAATTACATCAGGATTCAGACTGAGATTTTGCAGAGACCAGCATCATACATTTTTTCTTTACCATCTTTATGTATCATGTATATTGTGTTAAATTATATTGTGGAAAATCTCCTCACTAATCAATCATTTGGTGTTATTTCTCCCTCTGTCTTCTGCACTGTGAACAGTACGCTGTGCTAAGAGTCAAAGAAGTGTGTGTGTGTGTGTGTGTGTGTGTGTGTGTGTGTGTGTGTGTGTGTGTGTGTGTGTGTGTGTGTTCACTGTAGTGTAACAGAGGTTTTTGTACGACGGTTTCATTAGAATGTATCACTGTGGTGGACTTTTGGTGGAGGAACAAAACTCAGCATTAGTAAGTCACTTTTACTTCAAAAAATATACATTTACTTGTTATTTGGTTCATTCTTTATTCATTGCTTATAAATAATTTATTAACAAAAATAAATTAAATATAATTTGTCTAACAGTAATTCATTAGGAGAAACTCTAACATTTTTTCAGTAAAATTAATTAGAAATGAGTGAATATTGAACATTTAATAAATCTCCAGTGTGTTTGTGTTGGTGAGTGGAAACCTGCTCACTGGTTCATATCTGCAGTATTGTGTAAATTGTTCTAAAGTCTCTGTGCTGATAGAAAATACAATGGGCATAAATTTCATTTAACAGTAGGGGGGGACAATAAGTATAAAATTTCTCATGAGCAATTTTTGAAGGGGACAAAAATAATACAGTCAAAAAAGTGAAAAACTTTGATTCTATCATTATTATTGTAGCATGGAGACTGCGTCGATTACAATGGTAATTCAAACTGCTTTACATAAATAAAGTAAAACTATCATAAAAATCAACAATAAAAACAAGGAATTAAAAAAAAGGTTTAAAAATTGATTTACAAATTAATTGACACTTAAGAACAGTATAGAAATTGATTATACAAAAAATACAGTGGGGTCAGTTCAGATGTAGCACAGTGCTCATTTAGTAAATGCACAGATAAACAATATGCTAATTGTGGCCGTTAATGTTAAGTTACATTATGCCAAGTCCCAAATAAAACACTGCATGGGAAAAGACTTTGGCGTGTTCGTTGCAGTGCACTATGCTACAAGCTATTGTAAACAAGTTAATGTTCACTAGATAAGTCATATTTTAATCGCTAATATTACATCGATAATCAGCATTTTTGCCGCAACTAATTTATGAATGAGTCTGCATCAACTACATTAAAGAGAATCGCCTTTATTTAAAGTGAATAAAATACCCTACTTAGTGGAGTTGAACATCAATTGAGCAAAAATATTTCTGTTATCAGTTTCATTTCTTACTATCACACAGGGAGCACTTTCTATGACACATCAGTAAGAAGTGACTAAAACAGAATAAAGCTGATCCACAATATAACGACTAGCTCGTAAATGTTCTCCTGCTGATTAGTTCTACTGAACTGCAGTGATATAAAGAATATTATGTGACTGTGTGGTTTCTTTTTGTGTTTTCTGTTCTCCAGAGGGTCCCACTGTGAAGCCCTCCGTGTCTCTGCTTCATCCATCGTCTCTGCAGCTCTCTGAGGGACCGGCCTCACTGCTCTGCCTGCTGTCTGCCTACTCTCCACAGGGGGCGACGGTGAGCTGGACAGTGGATGGCTCAGTGGTGAATGAAGGGGTTCTGACCAGCCCTGAAGAACAGAAGAAGGACGGTTACACACGCAGCAGCACCCTGACCCTCAGCAAAGCACTCTGGGAAAAGGGGGAGGAGTTTGTCTGTACCGTCTCCCATGACAGTGTCAATCATCCGGTCACGTTTAGAAAGAGCCAGTGTGAAGACTAACAGCTCCAAGATAGAATTAAACACTGAGCTGCTCACACATCCATCTACAATAGAGTTTCAATTCTACACAATGCTGATATTCCTGTCTTTACTCTCTTCACTGTCCTGTTGCTCTTCCTGTAGTTTTGCTCTGCTGAAATAAAGCTTCATTTTGGACATTGAGTGTGTTTTATTAGAGTTTATTAGTCATTATCAGTGTGATGAGAGAGTGTGTTTAGCTGTACATTCAGTGCTGTGTGTTGTGCTTCAGTGAGTTTGGCTGAAGGAAGTTGAACATCTGGTGAAAGTGGTGCTCTATTTTGGGAGAAAGAGGATCATTCAGCCGTCTTCATGTAAATCTCCCTCTCATTTTACAGCAAACCTTCTCTGCTAAACTAAACACTATCAGAAGCACTGACCTACAACCTAATTTCTAATATTTGTTACATGAAATTGTATTAATTCCCAACAGTTTATTCTCTTTATTTTGTAGGGTTTCTCTTGGCTGCACTGCTTCCAGCACGTGTATGTGGATGTTACATTTTTTGTCTAATCAGATATCAGTCTCTATGTGCTGCCATGTGAATCTAATCTGCCCAGGGCCTTCAAAGACCATACTGCTGCCCTTTTTACCTTAGTCGCTATTAGCAATGGGTCTGTTTCTTATAAACCAATCAGATTTCAAATTTACTTCACAGGGCCAGCTAGCCCAGAATAGCGTTAGCATTTTTCCATCCTCTGACTGGTTGGTCAGAGGGAAACTGGCAAAACACATGTGTAGCTCTGCATTAGACTTTATTATGCCTATGGAGGAAAATAATTGATTTGCTCTCAGAAATACTTAAAAAACACTTTTAAGGAAAGCTAGACATCATTAAAACTGCTGCCAACCCCGAACATAGCTAGCTTGTCTCAGCTCCCAAGAAGGTTTGTTCTCCACTTCCAGACCAGTGAATATGAGCAGGACCACTGGATTACAGCCTCTGAGGAGTGGTGCAAATTATAAGTCTGCATCTCTGGTGAGTAGATTGGATTTAATTTACATTTTTATGTTTTTGTCACGATATTAGACAAATATTGATTCTAAACTGATCCAGATGATGTATGTGTTACCTGTGTGAATCCAGGGAGGATTTATGATACTTATTTATGTGTATCATTTTGTGTGTGAGTGTGTAGTGTGGTGTGATGGAGTGTGTAGTGTGGTGTGATGGAGTGTGTACAGTGTGGTGTGATGGAGTGTGTAGTGTGGTGTGATGGAGTGTGTACAGTGGTGTGATGGAGTGTGTAGTGTTGTGTAATTGAGTGTGAAGTGTAGTGTGATGGAGTGTGTGTGATGTAATGGAGTGTGTAGTGTGGTGTAATGAAATGTGTGTACAGTGTGGACTAATGGAGTGTGTAGTGTGGTGTGATGGAGTGTGTACAGTGTGGTGTGATGGAGTGTTTGTAGTGTGGTATGATGAAGTGTGTACAGTGTGGTGTGATGGAGTGTGTAGTGTGGTGTGATGGAGTGTGTACAGTGTGGTGCGATGGAGTGTGTACAGTGTGGTGTGATGGAGTGTGTACAGTGTGGTGTGATGGTTATTGAGAGATTTCTAATGTGAGGTGTGAGTTAGTGTTATGTGGTTCTTCTCCTCCACAGTGTGTCATTGTGTCGTATCACATCCTCCAACTCAGCACCTGCAGTCGCTCCCAGCTGCAGCAGTGCAGTTTCTCTACTATCTGACTGAGGGAGGTTTTTGTATGACTCTATATCACTGTGTGAGCCAGTAACCAGTGATTTCATGGTGACTCAGACAGTAATAATCTCCTGCATCTTCAGTCTGGACTCCACTGATGGTCAGAGTGAAATCAGTTCCAGATCCACTGCCACTGAAACGAGCTGGAACACCTGACAATAGCTCCTTTACGTATTTAATGAGCAGTTTAGGAGCTTCTCCATGTTTCTGCTGAAACCAGAGTAGACGATCACCATATGAGCTGTGAGAAGAGACTGCCTGACTGATTTTACAGTTAATGTTGACTGTTTCTCCTGGAAGAACAGATTTCACTGCAGGAGTCTGAGTTACTGTTGCTTGACCTCTGCATTCTGTAAAAATACACAATAATGCAGCATGAAACTGAAATATTAGAACAGATACAATACGTGTATTTGTATGAACACATCATTGTAGAGATAAAATATGAAGCAGTGTCTGACCTTGAGTCCAGAGGATCAGTGTCCAGATGAAGACGGGGATCAAAGTCATGGTAGCTGTGGGTGAAGTTTCTGTAGCAGCAGCTCTCAGTCATGAAGTGTGAAAGTCACAGCGCTATAAACACTCCCAGAGCACTGAAGCATGAGATTTACTTGCTAAGAAAACATTTTCACTTCCAACATGAAACACACAGAAAAACTAAATTTGCACAAAGTGCATGTGAGGGACTTTTCCTTGTTAAATTAAGCATTTAAAATAGGAAACACTGTACATTATAAAGCAATTCGGGCAAATCACCACCAGGTCTATTTGTGGAAGCTGTTTTTTTTATATATAAATTTTAATCCTTAATACAATTTCCTATCTGTTGGTTTATAAAACACTAAGTAGAAGTGTAACAATCATTTCCCCAAAATTCACTGCATTTTCACTGAAAATTCTAAATCTTAATGAAGAAAAACTGATTATACCATATTATATTTAATGATCAAACCCTCAAAAATGCAATTCAAACAAAAGTCTCAGACCCTGAGGAAATGGTGGATTTAAACAGACTGAACTCCGTATCAGCACCAGAGGAATCATCTTGATCAGAGATAGAGCTACAAAGACGGTGAAACTGCTACCTGTTGTGACTGTTATTACCTGGTTGTCTAAGTGTAGGTTATAGGTAGTAAAGGTGATAAAGTACAGTGAGGGTAATAAAAGGGGATTCTGTGACCACTGTGCTCTACATGATAACTTTATAGATTGGGCAGATTGAGACCTCTGGTGTGTAAACAAGGTAATGACATTAGATAAATCATTTCTACTAAATTAAATCAAAAACATCATTACACCTCTACTTGGCAAGTTTTCGATCCCAGGGCTCTCATAAGAAATATAATAATATAATAATATAATAATAATACCACCAAATTATTCTTAATGTTTCATGAATACTGACTTTTACTTATGAGAGAAAATGTAAACACACTGTGGAAAGAAAAAAAGAGACAAAACATGATCCAAGAACCAAACCCAACAAAAGCAATGTTAAATATAAGTGTAGACTACAAACAAGTTTTATTCTGGGTGACAGGGATAAGAGAGAGGGGAGAAAAGACAAAAGCATTTTCCAATGTGCTTAATTAACATCAAACTCACGAATATGTACATATAAAAAATAAAAAAGTTAGAAGGGAAGAAAAAAATCAAAAGAAGAACAGCCTCTTTGCTCCTGAAGAAACTACTCTAATGACGGTTCAATTTGCTGCGGCGAAACAGTGACAAGCGTCCATCCAGCCACTGGACGACTTTTTCTCCTAGCAGATGGGAAAAGACTACAAGGGATTGAAGGAGATGTGTTGTTCCACATCGCCCTCAGCTGGACTGAGAGTGTCACATTCCTGAACAGACAAACACACACACACACACACACACACACACACACACACACACACACACACACACACGCGTACACCTGAAGGGAAAAACCCAGAAGACGAGCAGGAGGTGGTCGGATTTCCAGGTCACTGTTGATTTTATCCAAATGATAATTAATCCCGCTGCTCCATTTTGACCTTGGGGGGCTTGAGGAATGTCCTGTTCTTCTTCTCCTTGGTTTTACCTTTGGCCTGGAAGGTTCTCCAGCTGTCCACACGTCCGTCCCTCGAGTCCTAGAAAAGATAAGCAAATATAATACAATAGGATTAAAAGATTCAATTAAATTATATGCGAATTGAGAGTTTAGAAACTATTAGTCAATAATTGATCTGAATTTAATTTATAAAAACTGAGAAATCGGTTAAAAATCCAGCCGCTGAAACATGAAAAAATCTGTTAAAAAATGTTGAGAACACGAACACAACTTTTCCAGATTTCCAGCATGACACTGCCCCTGTACACAAAGACAGCTCCATGAAGATGTGCTGTACATGGGTTTGAGTGGAAGATCTCGAGTAGTCTGATGAATTGGAACACTGACTGCACCAGAGGCCTCCTAACCTCACTTACATCAGTTCCTGCCTTTGTGACTGAATGAATCTCCACAAAATCTCTACAAGCACAATCCAGAATCTAGTGCAACATCTTCCCACATGAATGTCGTGGATCTTCTCAAAAGATCAGGCAGTAACATCTTCCTTCAGTCACCAATTCAGAGTATATTAAAGCTGAAATCTTCAACACCCATCAACAAGCTCCTGGACTTCTCTCTCCATCTCACTTCCTTCACTGAGCACTATTATTTACTATTATTCAATATTATTTGCATTACTTGCACTGGTGGAACTTTATTTCACTTTTACATTTTTATTCCAGCACATGGACACGTTAATGACAATCACAATCATACTGGGTCACTTTAATCTGTACTTCTGTCTTTATCTGTCGTGCATAACCATCCATTCCTTCTGTTTAATTCATCTGTGTGTATATACATTTATATTAACTTTTTTTCTCTTCCAGGGTGTGTATATTATAGATATATTTTTTTTATCCTTAATTCTTTCATACTCTATAGACAGATTATATTTGTATATACTTTTATACTACATTTAATTCATGTTTACATTACTTTTCTCTCTTTATTTTTCTTATACTGTATTTCTATAATGTTTACAAGCCGGACAGTCAGAAAAGTATTTCACTACGTCAAACTCTGTATGTGACTAATAAAATGTGAATTTGTATTTGATTTGAATTTGAGAGTGTAATGCTGAAAGAAAAGATCAAATAGACCCAATTGATGAAATGTTTTGTGAAGGAATTTGATGCTCCCTTTTTAAAAGTATTTCTAAGTGTTTTTAAAAGATATACATTTAAAAAAAATATGTAACAAATATAAAATATACATGTATCTTTGCCCAACACTGTCCTGCTCTGAATTATTAACAAAAGCTTTTAAATCAGTAAACATAACATTTACATTATAGATGATGCAGATCGTACACAATGAGTGTGTATTGTGGTGTAATGGAATGTGTAGAGTTTGCTCTGTAGAATTCAAGAGTTGTATTTATATTAAGTGTGTAATCTAGCGTACCAGTGTAGAATAATTAATTGCTAGGGATTCAAAGTTCTTCTGTAAGTTACTCTGGATAAGGGAGTCTGCTAAATGCCATAAATGTAAATGTGTACAGTGTGGTGTGATGGAGTGTGTGTAGTGTGGTGTGATGGAGTGTGTACAGTGTGGTGTGATGGAGTGTGTAAGGGTGGTGTGATGGAGTGTGTAAGGTGTGGTGTGGTGTGTGTACAGTGTTGTGTGATGGAGTGTGTACAGTGTGGTGTTATGGAGTGTGTACAGTGTTGTGTGGTGGAGTGTGTACAGTGTTGTGTGATGGAGTGTGTACAGTGTGGTGTGATGGAGTGTGTGTGGTGTGATGGAGTGTGTACAGTGTTGGTGTAATGGAGTGTGTACAGTGTGGTGTAATGGTTATTGAGAGATTTCTAATGTGAGGTGTGAGTTAGTGTGATGTGGTTCTTCTCCTCCACAGAGTGTCATTGTGTCGTATCACATCCTCCAACTCAGCACCTGCAGTCGCTCCCAGCTGCAGCAGTGCAGTTTCTCTACTATCTGACTGAGGGAGGTTTTTGTACGACTCTCTATCACTGTGTGAACACATTGCCACTGTGGTAACTCTGACAGAAATAATCTCCTGCATCTTCAGTCTGGACTCCACTTATGGTCAGAATGAAATCAGATCCAGATCCACTGCCACTGAAACGAGCTGGAAAACCTGACTGTAACTGATTCACATATTTAATCAGGAGTTTAGGAGCTTCTCCAGCTTTCTGCTGATACCACTGTAATATGTCGCCATATGAGCTATGGTGATACACCGCCTGACTGGTTTTACAGTTGATGGTGACTGTTTCTCCTGGAAGAACAGATTTCACTGCAGGAGTCTGAGTTACTGTGACTTGACCTCTGCATTCTGTAAAAATACACAATAATGCAGCATGAAACTGAAATATTAGAACAGAAACAATACGTGTATTTGTATGAACACATCATTGTAGAGATAAAATATGAAGTAGTGTCTGACCTTGAGTCCAGAGGATCAGTGTCCAGATGAAGACGGGGATCAAAGTCATGGTAGCTGTGGGTGAAGTTTCTGTAGCAGCAGCTCTCAGTCATGAAGTGTGAAAGTCACAGCGCTATAAACACTCCCAGAGCACTGAAGCATGAGATTTAATCGGCAAAAAATGAAACAGAACTGAAACCAATAGGACTAAAAATAATGAAAAACTTAAAATTTGCACAAAGTGCATGTAAGGGACTTTTCCTTGTTAAAATAAGCATTTAAAATAGGAAACACTGTACATTACAAAGCAACTTCGGGTACAACGTCACCAGTTCTATTTGTGGAAGGTGTTTTTTTAATATATATATTTGAATCCTTAATACAATTTCCTAACTGTTGGTTTATAAAACACTAAGTAAAGGTGTAACAATCATTTCACCAAAATTCCCTGCATTTTCACTGATAATTCTAAATATTAATGAAGAAAAAATGATTATACCATATTATATTTAATAATCAAACCCTCAAAAATCCAATTTAAACAAAAGTCTCAGACCCTGAGGAAATGGTGGATTTAAACAGACTGAACTCCGTATCAGCACCAGAGGAATCATCTTGATAAGAGATAGAGCTCCAAAGACGGTGAAACTGCCACCTGTTGTGACTGTTATTACCTGGTTGTCTAAGTGTAGGTTATAGGTAGTAAAGGTGATAAAGTACAGTGAGGGTAATAAAAGGGGATTCTGTGAACACTGTGCTCTACATGATAACTTTATAGATGGGACAGAGTGAGACCTCTGGTGTGTAAACAAGGTAATGACATTAGATAAATCATTTCTACTAAATTAAATCAAAAACATCATTACACCTCTACTTGGCAGGTTTTCGGTCCCAGGGCTCTCATAAGAAATATAAAATAATAATACTAACAAATTATTGGTAATGTTTCATGAATACTGACTTGTACTTATGAGAGAAAATGTAAAAACTCTGTGGAAAGAAAAAAAGAGACGAAATATGATCCAAGAACCAACCCCACAAAAGCAATGTTAAATATAAGTGTAGACTACAAACAAGTTTTATTCTGGGTGACAGGGATAAGAGAGGGGAGAAAAGACAAAAGCATATTCCAATGTGCTTAATTAACATCAAACTCACGAATATGTACATATAAAAAATAATGTAGGCGCATGTAGGACATTTTGGAGACAAGGATGAGGAAGGCAAGACTAAGACGGTTTGTACATGTGCAGAGGAGCGACATGGAGTATATCACTAGAGGAATGCTGAGATTGGAGCCACCAGGAAGGAGGAAAAGAGAAAGACCAAGGAGTAGGTTCATGGATGTGGTGAGGGAAGACATGCAGGTAGTTGGTGTGAAAGAGGCAGATGAAGAGGACAGGGGTGTATGGAGACAGATGATCCGGTGTGGCGACCCCTAATGGGTGAAGCCAAAAGAAGAAGTGTAAAAGATAACAGGGAATGGAGACTAAACATGAAACCTGGGGTATAAAAGCACATATCAAGCTTATGGTCAGGTTTCCTCAAACTTTTGTATTTACAAAATACTGTATACATTTCTTTCAGTGTTAAGATATAGCACCTGTTTCTGAGCTTCTATTCTGATATTAATGTTTTATATATATTATATATATATATATATATATATATATATATATATATATATATATATATATATATATATATAATATAATTTTTTTTATTATTATTATTATTTTTTTTTAAACCTATGCTGTATAATACAGGATGCAGTATTCCTCTGTCTTAGATTTTCTGAAATGATCAGGCAGTGACATCTTCGTTCAGTCACCAATTCAGAGTATATAAAAGCTGAACTCTGCAACACCCAGCAACAAGTTCCTGGACTTCTCTCTCCGTCTCACTTCCTTCACTGAACACTATTATATATATATATATATATATATATATATATATATATATATATATATATATATATATATATATATATATATATATATTACTTGCACTAGTGGAACTTTATACTATTTCACTTTTACATTTTTGTTCCAGCACATGGACACGTTAATGACAATCGCAATCATACTGGGTCACTTTAATCTGTACTTCTGAATTTATCTGTCGTACATAACCATCCATTTCTTCTGTTTAATTCATCTGTGTGTATATACATTTACAAACCCGATTCCAAAAAGGTTGGGACACTGTACAAATTGTGAATAAAAAACGGAATGCCATAATTTACAAATCTCATAAACTTATAGATAACATATCAAATGTTGAAAGTGAGACATTTTGAAATGTCATGCCAAATATTGGCTCATTTTGGATTTCTTGAGAGCTAAACATTCCAAAATATTTGGGACAGGTAGCAATAAGAGCCCTGAAAAGTTAATTGTACATATAAGGAACAGCTGGAGGACCAATTTGCAACTTATAAGGTCAATTGGCAACATGATTGGGTATAAAAAGAGCCTCTCAGAGTGGCAGTGACTCTCAGAAGTCAGAATGGGCAGAGGATCACCAACTCCCCCAATGCTGTGGCGGCAAAATAGTGGAGCAATATCAGAAAGGAGTTTCTCAGATAAAAATTGCAGAGTTTGAAGTTATCATCATATACAGTGCATAATCATCCAAAGATTCAGAGAATCTGGAACAATCTCTGTGCGTAAGGGTCAAGGCCGGAAAACCATAATGGATGCCCGTGATCTTCAGGCCCTTAGACGGCACTGCATCACATACAGAAATGCTACTGTAATGGAAATCACAACATAGGCTCAGGAATACTTCCAGAAAACATTGTCGGTTAACACAATCCACTGTGAAATTCGCCGTTGCCGGCTAAAACTCTATAGGTGTCAGGGATCCCCCCTGCCACACCTCCCTCGGCCGCTGTCAGGGATCCCCTGCCACGCCTCCCTTGGCCGCTGTCAGGGATCCCCTGCCAACCCTCCCTTGGCCGCTGTCAGAGATTCACCCTGCCACGCCCCCCTCGGTAGCTGTCACGCTGCCTCATTATCCCGTGCCTGGCATTATCACCGACAGCTGTGGCTCGTTATGGATTACACTATATAAACTCATGTTCTCGAGTCACAGGCTGTCGGGTTCGTGAATGTCATCCTGGTGATTCCTGTGGCTGCTCGACCGCCAGCATTCCCAGCTGGTTCTGTCTCCGGACTCTGTTCCATGTTGGATTACTCTTTGCCGTGGAGTTTCTTTCAGTTCAGGTTGTGCTTTCTGTTGAACATTTGCTCGCGTTGTGGATTACTCGTCCCCAGCGGATATTCTTCGTTGCTTTTCATCACGGCTTAAGAGTGTGTTTTTGGTTGTATTGCTTAATAAAGACGATGATTGAGTTATTTCCACTTCCACGTCATCAGCCTGACAATAGGTCAAAAAAGAAGCCATATCTAAACATGATCCAGAAGCGCAGGAGTTTTCTCTGGGCCAAGGCTCATTTAAAATGGACTGTAGCAAAGTGGAAAACTATTCTGTGGTCAGACGAATCAAAATTTGAAGTTCTTTTTGGAAAACTGGGACGCCATGTCATCCGGACTAAAGAGGATAGTGCTCAGTTCAGAAGCCTGCATCTCTGATGGTATGGGGTTGCATGAGTGTGTGTGGCATGGGCAGCTTATACATCTGAAAAGGCACCATCAATGCTGAAAGGTATATCCAAGTTCTAGAACAACATATGCTCCCATCCAGACGTTGTCTCTTTCAGGGAAGACCTTGCATTTTCCAACATGACAATGCCAGACCACATACTGCATCAATTACAGCATCATGGCTGCGTAGAAGAAGGATCCAGGTAGTGAAATGGCCAGCCTGCAGTTCAGATCTTTCACCCATAGAAAACATTTGGCGCATCATAAAGAGGAAGATGCGACAAAGAAGACCTAAGACAGTTGAGCAAATAGAAGCCTGTATTAGACAAGAATGGGACAACATTCCTATTCCTAAACTTGAGCAACTTGTCTCCTCAGTCCACCAAACGTTTGCAGACTGTTATAAAAAGAAGATAGTATGCCACACAGTGGTAAACATGACCTTGTCCCAACTTTTTTGAGATGTGTTGATGCCATGAAATTTAAAATCAACTTATTTTTCCCTTAAAATGATAAATTTTCTCAGTTTAGACATTTGATGTCATCTATGTTGTATTCTGAATAAAATATTGAGATTTGAAACTTCCACATTGCATTCTGTTTTTATTTACAATTTGTACAGTGTCCCAACTTTTTTGGAATCGGGTTTGTAAATTAACTTGTTTTTTTCTCTTCCAAAGTGTGTGTGTGTGCGTATATATACAGTGAGGAAAATAAGTATTTGAACACCCTATTTTGCAAGTTCTCCCACTTAGAAGACATGGAGGGGTCTGAAATTGTCATCGTAGGTGCATGTCCACTGTGAGAGAAATAATCTAAAAAATAAATCCAGAAATCACAATATATGATTTTTAAACTATGTATTCGTATGATACAGCTGCAAATAAGTATTTGAACACCTGTCTAGAATTCTGACCCTCAAAGACCTGTTAGTCTGCCTTTAAAATGTCCACCTCCACTACATTTATTATCTTAAATTAGATGCACCTGTTTGAGGTCGTTAGCTGCATAAAGACACCTGTCCACCCCATACAATCAGTAAGAATCCAACTACTAACATGGCCAAGACCAAAGAGCTGTCCAAAGACACTAGAGAGAAAATTGTACACCTCCATAAGGCTGGAAAGGGCTACGGGGAAATTGCCAAGCAGCTTGGTGAAAAAAGGTCCACTGTTGGAGCAATCATTAAAAAATGGAAGAAGCTAAACATGACTGTCAATCTCCCTTGGACTGGGGCTCCATGCAAGATCTCACCTCGTGGGGTCTCAATGATCCTAAGGAAGGTGAGAAATCAGCCCAGAACTACACGGGAGGAGCTGGTCAATAACCTGAAAAGAGCTGGGACCACCGTTTCCAAGGTTACTGTTGGTAATACACTAAGACGTCATGGTTTGAAATCATGCATGGCACGGAAGGTTCCCCTGCTTAAACCAGCACATGTCCAGGCACGTCTTAAGTTTGCCAATGACCATTTGGATGATCCAGAGGAGTCATGGGAGAAAATCATGTGGTCAGATGAGACCAAAAAATAACTTTTGGGTCATAATTCCACTAAACGTGTTTGGAGGAAGAAGAATGATGAGTACCATCCCAAGAACACCATCCCTACTGTGAAGCATGGGGGTGGTAGCATCATGCTTTGGTGGTGTTTTTCTGCACATGGGACAGGGCGACTGCACTGTATTAAGTAGAGGATGACCAGGGCCTTGTATTGCGAGATTTTGGGGAACAACCTCCTTCCCTCAGTTAGAGCATTGAAGATGGGTCGAGGCTGGGTCTTCCAACATGACAATGACCCGAAGCACACAGCCAGGATAAACAAGGAGGGGCTCTGTAAGAAGCATATCAAGGTTCTGGCGTGGCCTAGCCAGTCTCCAAATCTAAACCCAATAGAGAATCTTTGGAGGGAGCTCTAACTCCGTGTTTCTCAGCGACAGGCCAGAAACCTGACTGATCTAGAGAAGATCTGTGTGGAGGAGTGGGCCAAAATCCCCCCTGCAGTGTGTGCAAACCTGGTGAAAAACTACAGGAAACGTTTGACCTCTGTAATTGTAAACAAAGGCTACTGTATCAAATATTCACATTAACTTTCTCAGGTGTTCAAATACTTATTTGCAGCGGTATGATACAAATAAATAGTTAAAAATCATACATTGTGATTTCTGGATTTTTTTTTTGTTGATTATGTCTCTCACAGTGGACATGCACCTACGATGACAATTTCAGACCCTTTCATGATTTCTAAGTGGGAGAACTTGCAAAATAGCAGGGTGTTCAAATACTTATTTTCCTCACTGTGTATATGTATATGTATGTGTATATATATATATATATATATATATATATATATATATATATATATATATATATATATATATATATATATATATATATACATACACACTTATTTTCCTCACTGTGTATATATATATATATATATATATATATATATATATATATATATATATATATATATATATATAAAAGGAATTTAATGCTCCCTTTTAAAAGTATTTCTAAGTGTTTTTAAAAGATATACATATAAAAAATATGTAACAGATATAAAATATATAAAAGATATATGTATCTTTGCCCAACCCTGTCCTGCTCTGAATTATTAATAAAAGCTTTTGAATCAGTAAACATTATAGATGATGCAGATCATACACAATAAGTGTGTATTGTGGTGTGATGGAGTGTTTAGAGTTTGCTCTGTAGAATTTAAGAGTTATAATTATATTAAGTTTGTAATGTAGCATACCAGTGTAGAATTATTCATTGCTAGAGATTCAAAGTTATTTTGATTGTTACTCTGGATAAGGGAGTCTGCTAAATGCCATAAATGTAAATGTGTACAGTTTGGTGTGATGTGTATACGGTGTGGTGTGATGGAGTGTGTGTAGTGTGATGTGATGGAATGTGTAGTGTGGTGTGATGGAGTGTGTACAGTGTGGTGTGATGGTTATTAAGAGATTTCTAATGTGAGGTGTGAGTTAGTGTGATGTGGTTCTTCTCCTCCACAGTGTGTCATATCACATCCTCCAACTCAGCACCTGCAGTCGCTCCCAGCTGCAGCAGTGCAGTTTCTCTACTATCTGACTGAGGGAGGTTTTTGTACGACTCTATATCACTGTGTGAACACATAGCCACTGTGGTAACTCTGACAGTAATAATCTCCTGCATCTTCAGTCTGGACTCCACTGATGGTCAGAGTGAAATCAGATCCAGATCCACTGCCACTGAAACGAGCTGGAAAACCTGACTGTAACTGATTCCCATATTTAATCAAGAATTTAGGAGCTTCTACAGGTTTCTGTTGATACCAGTGTAATATGTCACCATATGAGCTATGGTGATGCACCGCTTGACTGGTTTTACAGTTGATGGTGACTGTTTCTCCTGGAAGAACAGATTTCACTGCAGGAGTCTGAGTTACTGTTGCTTGACCTCTGCATTCTGTAAAAAATGCACAATAACGCAGAATGAAACTGAAATATTAGAACAGAAACAATACGTGTATTTGTATGAACACATCATTGTAGAGATAAAATATGAAGTAGTGTCTGACCTTGAGTCCAGAGGATCAGTGTCCAGATGAAGACGGGGATCAAAGTCATGGTAGCTGTGGGTGAAGTTTCTGTAGCAGCAGCTCTCAGTCATGAAGTGTGAAAGTCACAGCGCTATAAACACTCCCAGAGCACTGAAGCATGAGATTTAATCGGCAAAAAATGAAACACAAAACTGAAACCAATAGGACTAAAAATAATGAAAAACCTAAAATTTGCACAAAGTGCATGTAAGGGACTTTTCCTTGTGTAAATTAAGCATTTAAAATAGGAAACACTGTACATTATAAAGCAACTTCGGGTACAACATCACCAGTTCTATTCACTGCATTTTCACTGATAATTCTAAATCTAAATGAAGAAAAAATGATTATACCATATTATATTTAATAATCAAACCCTCAAAAATCCAATTTAAACAAAAGTCTCAGACCCTGAGGAAATGGTGGATTTAAACAGACTGAACTCCGTATCAGCACTAGAGGAATCATCTTGATCAGAGATAGAGCTACAAAGACGGTGAAACTGCTACCTGTTGTGACTGTTATTACCTGGTTGTCTAAGTGTAGGTTATAGGTAGTAAAGGTGATAAAGTACAGTGAGGGTAATAAAAGGGGATTCTGTGACCACTGTGCTCTACATGATAACTTTATAGATTGGGCAGATTGAGACCTCTGGTGTGTAAACAAGGTAATGACATTAGATAAATCATTTCTACTAAATTAAATCAAAAACATCATTACACCTCTACTTGGCAAGTTTTCGATCCCAGGGCTCTCATAAGAAATATAATAATATAATAATATAATAATAATACCACCAAATTATTCTTAATGTTTCATGAATACTGACTTTACTTATGAGAGAAAATGTAAACACACTGTGGAAAGAAAAAGAGACAAAACATGATCCAAGAACCAAACCCAACAAAAGCAATGTTAAATATAAGTGTAGACTACAAACAAGTTTTATTCTGGGTGACAGGGATAAGAGAGAGGGAGAAAAGACAAAAGCATTTTCCAATGTGCTTAATTAACATCAAACTCACGAATATGTACATATAAAAAATAAAAAAGAAGGGAAGAAAAAAATCAAAAGAAGAACAGCCTCTTTGCTCCTGAAGAAACTACTCTAATGACGGTTCAATTTGCTGCGGCGAAACAGTGACAAGCGTCCATCCAGCCACTGGACGACTTTTTCTCCTAGCAGATGGGAAAAGACTACAAGGGATTGAAGGAGATGTGTTGTTCCACAGCGCCCTCAGCTGGACTGAGAGTGTCACATTCCTGAACAGACACACACACGCGTACACCTGAAGGGAAAAACCCAGAAGACGAGCAGGAGGTGGTCGGATTTCCAGGTCACTGTTGAATTTATCCAAATGATAATTAATCCCGCTGCTCCATTTTGACCTTGGGGGGCTTGAGGAATGTCCTGTTCTTCTTCTCCTTGGTTTTACCTTTGGCCTGGAAGGTTCTCCAGCTGTCCACACGTCCGTCCCTCGAGTCCTAGGAAAGATAAGCAAATATAATAGAATAGGATTAAAAGATTCAATTAAATTATATGCGAATTGAGAGTTTAGAAACTATTAGTCAATAATTGATCTGAATTTAATTTATAAAAACTGAGAAATCGGTTAAAAATCCAGCCGCTGAAACATGAAAAAATCTGTTAAAAAAAAATGTTGAGAACACGAACACAACTTTTCCAGATTTCCAGCATGACACTGCCCCTGTACACAAAGCCAGCTCCATGAATATGTGCTGTACATGGGTTTGAGTGGAAGATCTCGAGTAGTCTGATGAACACTGACTGCACCCCAGTTATATACAGTGAGGCAAAAAAGTATGTAGTCAACCACCAATTGTGCAACTTCTCCCACTTAAAAAGATGATGAAAATTACAGGCCTCTCTCATAGGTACACTTTAACTATGAGAGACAAAATGAGAAGAAAAAAAAAAATCGAGAAAATCACTCTGATTTTTAAAGAATTTATTTGCATATTATGGTGGAAAATAAGTATTTGGTCAATAACAAAAGCTCATCTCAATACTTTGTTATATACTGTTTTGGCAGTGACAGAGATCAAAAGTTTTCTGTGAGTCTCCACAAGGTTGTTACACACTGTTGCTGGTAGTTTGGCCCATTCCCCCATGCAGATCTCCTCTAGAGCAGTGATGTTTTGGGGCTGTCGCTGGGCAACACGGTTTTTCAACTCCCTCCAAAGATTTTTCATGGGGTTGAGATCTGGAGACTGGCTAGACCACTCCCGGACCTTGAAATGCTTCTTACGAAGCCACTCCTTCGTTTCCCGGATGGTGTGTTTGGGATCATTGTCATGCTGAAAGACCCAGCCACGTTTCATCTTCAATGCCCTTGCTGATGGAAGGAGGTTTCACTCAAAACCTCACGATACATGGCCCCATTCATTCTTTCCTTTAGACAGATCAGTCGTCCTGGTCCCTTTGCAGAAATACAGCACCAAAGCATGATGTTTCCACCGCCATGCTTCACAGTAGGTATGGTGTTCTTTGGATGCAACTCATCATTCTTTCTCCTCCAAACACAACAAGTTGAGTTTTTACCAAAAAGTTCTATTTCGGTTTCATCTGACCATATAACATTCTCCCAATCCTCTTCTGGATCATCCAAATGCTCTCTAGCAAACTTCAGACGGGCCCGGACATGTACTGGCTTAAGCAGGGGGACACGTCTAGCACTGCAGGATTTGAGTCCCTGGCAGCGTAGTGCATTACTGATGGTAGCCTTTGTTACTTTGGTCCCAGCTCTCAACAGGTCATTCACTAGGTCCCCCGTGTGGTTCTGGGATTTTTGCTCACCGTTCTTGTGATCATTTTGACCCCACGGGGTGAGATCTTGCGTGGAGCACCAGATCGAGGGAGATTATCAGTGGTCTTTGATGTCTTCCATTTTCTAATAATTGCTCCCACAGTTGATTTCTTCACACCAAGCTGCTTACCTATTGCAGATTCAGTCTTCCCAGCCTGGTGCAGGTCTACAATTTTGTTTCTGGTGTCCTTTGACAGCTCTTTGGTCTTGGCCATAGTGGAGTTTGGAGTCTAACTGTTTGAGGTTGTGGACAGGTGTCTTTTATACTGATAACGAGTTCAAACAGGTGCCATTAATACATGTAACAAGTGGCGGACAGAGGAGCCTCTTAAAGAAGAAGTTACAGGTGTGAGAGAGCCAGAAATCTTGCTTTTTTGTAGGTAACCAAATACTTATTTTCCACCATTATTTGCAAATAAATTCTTTAAAGATCAGACGGATGTGATTTTCTGGATTTTTTTTTCTCATTTTGTCTCTCATAGTTATTTAAAGTTTAAGTTTATTTATTCTGGAATAATACTCCTGTCTGTTTTTATTCATATTTATGTTCAAAAAACATCAATAAATAGTAATCAATAAATGTTTATACTGTTCAGCCTGCAACCTAAAATGTGCTTTGAGTTTTGTCCCCCTGTGCAATTGAGTTTGACCCTGACACAAATGAAATTCTTTAAATATTAATAACAACATATAATTAAAGGTAAATTGAGAAAATTTGTTATTTCAGAATTGGGTATCAAAATGGTAGCCCTTGACATGAGTCGGTACCCAAGAAGTAGCTCTCGGTGTCAAAGGGTTGGTGACCCCTGACCTACACCTTTTCCTGTATTCTGTTTTCTAGACTAAAGGATGATTCTGGATGATTTGCCATCATGCTTTTTTAAAACAGAATATCCCTACCCCCTGATCATTAAGGCAAATTTCAGAATTTATTTTAAATACTATCACAATGATAAATAAGTTTGGAGGTTAAGCGCACCTCAAAGTTTTTTTGCCACTCCTTCTCTCTCTTAGCTTTCTCCTGTGTCTCAATCTCCTCTTCTCTTTGCCTTTTTCTGAAAGGAAAAAAGAAAAAAAAAATTTATATGAGGCTTCAACACAAAAATGGCAATTGTAGAAATCATGCTCTGGTCATAATCATGGATAGAGTGAGGAAATTATAGATGGATAGATGGAGTGAGGAAATTATGGATGATGGATGGAAGGATAGAGTGAGGAAATTATGGATGGATGGATGGATGGATGGATGGATGGATGGATAGAGTGAGGAAATTATGGATGATGGATGGAAGGATAGAGTGAGGAAATTATGGATGATGGATGGAAGGATAGAGTGAGGAAATTATGGATGGATGGAGTGAGGAAATTATGGATGGATGGATGGATGGATAGATAAATGGATCAGATGAAGATCCCTTTTGAGGCTGGTTCCTCTCTAGGTTTCTAATTAAGAGTGACTACTTAACGAAGCCAAAGTGTATATTTATAATCAAGATGGATGGACGAAAGAATACGATGGACAGATGAAAGAATATAAAGAAAGAAAGAAATGTACCTCTCATGCATATCCTTGGCCTCTCTCTCCTTCCTCTTGATCTCCAGCTCCGCAAACAGCTTCATAGTCTGTTTATACACAGCCTGCCTGAACTAAGAGAGAACAGTGATTATGGCCTCCAAATGCTGATACAGGGATCAAGTACATTAAACGTTCCTTCTTCAGATCTAATTAACATACAAATACCTCAAACGCAAACTCAGCTTGTACGCCTTATCAACCGCTGCAAAACATTTTCGTACAGTTAGAAGCTAAAAGAATGCTGCATGTAAGTACAACTACAGACAAAGGTTTGTGGACACCTGACTGCAAGTTCTGTATGTGCTTTCTGAACATTCCACATTCAGTCCTTATTTACTATAATAACCTCCACTCTTCTGGGAAAACGTTCCACTAGATTTTGGAGTGTGTTAGTGGAAATTTGTGTTCACAAGGGTGTTAGAAAAGTCAGATACTGGTGCAGGGAGATGAGGAGGCCTGGGGTGCAGTCAGTGTAATAAATGATCCTAAAGGTGTATAAGAGCTCTATAACAGGCCACTCAAGATCTTCCATAACAAACATGTAAAGCAGATCTTCATGGAGCTGCTTTGTGCACAGGGGCATTGTCATGCTGGAACAGGTTTGGGTCTACTAGTTCAAGCAAAGGGAAAATTCTATGCTACTGCATCCAAAAACATCCTGTACAATTGTGTGTCTAATACATTTGTGGTATCAGTTTGGGGAAGCAGCACATATGACCAGAAATATCAGATGTCCAGATACTTTTGTCCATATATAGTGTATATAAGTACTGAGTATAAATAAAGATAAAGAAGGAATCCAAGACACGGAGCAGGTATTATTTGGGTGCTGGACTGCAAGATCAATTAAATAAATAGTGACAACTAATTTTGGCACCTTCGGTAAATATGGGGCTGTGAAAAGTCCTGTAAATCTTTATCCTTATTTTGAACAAAATTTCTTTGCCGTCATGGATATCAGACTAGCGGTCGACCGAATCGTCGACAACAATACTTGATTGTTAAAAATATAGGCAGAAGTCCATACCGATTTAATTCCCAGGTTGTGTCTGTTGCTGGGGCGGCTGGGAAGGTCCACTGTAATAATACAGTACAAGAGCGGCCTCTAGAGGCGACCCTCTGGTGCCACATGGTGTTTTTTTTTTTTATTATTAATTTTGGATGTAACCCTTTTTATTTATTTGGCATGTCACTTTTTGTTTCAGTTTGAATGCATGTCTATGTCTACATTTCTTAACATTTATTTATGTAATTAATATTTATCTTTATTTCATTTAGTACATTTTCATAATTCAGTACTATTTTACATTGTTTTTTTATCCAGTATCAATATCGGTTGATTAATTGAATATCAGCAAGTACAATCCAGCCGAGCTATTGGTACCTATAAAATCAATCAGTCTAACTTTATATTTAACAATGCAAACACAACATAAAATATCAGCTAAATATTTTGCACATATTTACGAAGCGTGCCAATATAAATGAAAGGAACACTAATGAACAATGCTTTTTGTCCTTTTTTTTTCCTGTCACCCAGAATAAAACTTGCTTGTAGTCCACACTTAAATTTAACATTGCTTTTGTGGGGTTGGTTCTTGGATCATACTTTGTCTACTTGTTCCTTTCGAGCACACATACCTCAAACTGAAGGCATGCATCAGTTTATTTTTTGTGTCTATTTATTTTAAATAAGATGTATTTTACATCTGCATAGTCTGAAATCATCCACAAGTTTGTGCGTTTGTCCTGCAACAAGGTTATGATTTAATGCGTCGATGCTTTAAGTAAAGCAAATGCACCACCTGCTGGAGGAGGGTAGAATTGCAATGGGTGTTTTTATATGAAATTTCTATTCGATCGTTAACTGTTTAGGTTGTGTTCATATGACAGTTGAAAAAAATACAATTATCAAAATGTAAAATATGTAAAATACACTTCATTTATCTGTGCTTGCAATCTTTTTTTTCCCCCTGAGGTATTTAACCAATAACATGTAAACGTCCGCACTTAATCCATCTCCAACGTGACAGTAAAACTGGATTCAACACATGGAGGCGGAAGCATGAAATTTTCCCTTCGCTTGAACTGGAAGACCCAAACCTGTTCTAGCCTGACTTTAAAATCTCTACAAACACAGTCCAAAACCAAGTGGAACAGAAGAGTGGAGGTTATTAATAGCAGCAATTGGGACTAAACATTGAATGAGATGTTGAAAAAGCACATAAGAATATTATGGTCAGGTGTCCACAAACTTCTGTCCTTATAGTGTACATAACCCAGCTTTGGTGTTTGGTGCAACAGCTACATGAAATTTTAGAGGAAAAGAAAGAAAGAAAAAAAAAAAAAACCCCAGCAAGACTATCAAGTGCCGTTACGGACTAAGTCAAAGCTAACTACATTACCACTTCCGGGTCATCCTCCTCAATAACAGTGGACTTTCCATCTTTCTTCAACTGCTTCCTCTTCTGATTCATCTGTCGACACAATACACAGCAAAACTTACTATCAGGACATCATTCCGGGTGCTTCTCATAAGCGGTAAAGAAAAAAGAACTCGAGGAACGAAAGCAGTTTATTCAATCAGCTCATTTCCACTGAGAGAGCTCTTACGTTATGCTCGATGTATTCTTTTCCTGCATGAATCACATCTACGGCCCTTTTCTTCTGCTCGGGTTCCAGAAGCAGCTTGTACGCCTTGTCAACCGCTGCAAAACATTTTCGTACAGTTAGAAGCTAAAAGAATGCTGCATGTAAGTACGACTACAGACAAAGGTTTGTGGACACCTTACAGTTCTGTATGTGCTTTCTGAACATTCCACATTCAGTCCTTATTTACTATAATAACCTCCACTCTTCTGGGAAAACGTTCCACTAGATTTTGGAGTGCGTTTGTGGAAATGTGTTCACAAGGGTGTTAGAAAAGTCAGATACTGGTGCAGGGAGATGAGGAGGCCTGGGGTGCAGTCAGTGTTATAAATGATCCTAAAGGTGTATAAGAGCTCTATAACAGGCCACTCAAGATCTTCCATAACAAACATGTAAAGCAGATCTTCATGGAGCTGCTTTGTGCACAGGGGCATTGTCATGCAGGAACAGGTTTGGGTCTACTAGTTCAAGTGAAGGGAAAATTCTATGCTACTGCATCCAAAAACATCCTGTACAATTGTGTGTCTAATACATTTGTGGTATCAGTTTGGGGAAGCAGCACATATGACCAGAAATATCAGATGTCCAGATACTTTTGTCCATATATAGTGTATATAAGTACTGAGTATAAATAAAGATAAGGAGGAAATCCAAAACACGGAGCAGGTATTATTTGGGTGCTGGACTGGGTGATTAACGGTAAATAAAAACAGTGAACACTAATATTGGCACCTTTGGTAAATATGGGGTTGTGAAAAGTCCTGTAAATCTATTTTATATTTATTTTGAACAAAATGTCTTTGCTGTCATGGATATCAAACAAGCGGTCGACCGACTCGTCATTTTATTTCGATTAATCGGCACTAATTGTTGATTGCTTTCCCCCGGGTTGTGTCTGTTGCTGGGGCGACTGGGAAGGTCCACGGTCATTATACAGTACAACAGCGGCCTCTAGAGGCGAATCACTGAAGCCACGTGCTGTTTGTTGTGGTTTTTTTTTTTATTGATTTTGGATAAACTGTTTTTATTTTTTTTGGAGTGTTACTTTTGTTTCAGTTTCAATGCATGTCTATTACATTCCTTAACATTTATTTATATAATTAATATTCATCTTTATTTTATTTAGCACATTATAAATAGTTCTGAATCATGACAGCTTTTTAGCAAGTATCCATTAAAAAAGAAAAAAGAAAGGAAAAAAAAAAAACCACTATCGGTTGATTAATTGGATATTAGCAAGTACAATTCAGCCGAGCTTTTGGTACCTATAAAATCCACTATCAGTCGAACTCTATCAAACAATTGCAAACACAACATAAAATCTGTTAAATATTTAACATATTTACGAAGGGTGCCAATATTAATGAAAAGCACTTTACAATAATCTAACTGCTACACACACACACACACACACACAGCAGTCATGTCAGCTGCTTAGCTCCATTAAATTAAAAAAAAAAATTCAATAATTCAATCCAAACCAATACAAATAAGCAGAAATATAGTGAAGACTCACCTTCAAAGGCCAGCTGTGCTCGGTCTGCATCGTCCTGGTTCTTATCCGGATGAACCAAAATCGACAACTGAAGAATATATAAGAAAAGATGTCATTAAATAAATAAATAAACAAAAACAATTGTAAAATAAAAAAATAAACAAACATACCTGGCGAAACCTCTTCTTCAGCTCTTCATCTGTGGCCTCTGGGTCGATCTGTAAGACCTAAAAATAAATGAATATAAATAAAATAAATATTGTAGTTTAAACCACACATTTTAACCCTTTAATGCATACATTATTCATTAGAATTTGCAGTTCCTTTCTTTTCCTTCTTTCTTTTTTTTTTAATCACATGAGAAAAAAATTATAAAAAAACATTATACCTATGTGGGGAAAAAAATGTATATTATATTTAAAAAATAAAAATTATAAAAATAATTAAAATAAAATAAAATAAAAAAAATCATGGGTTTTACCTCATGGGTTAGAGTGAAAGATCTCCTACTATAGATCTCAGACCTCAACCCTGAACACCTTTGGGATGAACCGGAACTCTGATTGAAACCCAGGTCTCATTACCCTACATTAGTACCTGACTTTTTTTTTACTAACGGCCTTGTGGTAGAATGAATCTCGCACAAATCTCCACAAGCACACGCCAAAATCTAGTGGAACATCTTCCCCAAAGAGCAGGAATGATAATAACACCAAACGAGGACTAAACATGGAATGGGGATGTTAAAGAAAAAAAAGCACTCTCTTATACTCAGGTGTTCACAAACTCGTGTCAATATAATTTTTATTACGAAGGCATCAGAGAGACCACTCACCTCAAACGGGTTCAGATTGAAATACGTCGAGCCGGGTCGCAACAACCGATCTATCTGCTGTTTGGAAGTCAGTACAGAGTCTCGCTTTTCAATCTGCTTCACCTGGTATAAAAGTAAACATTTGTACAAGGACCAGTCATTAAATGCACCAGAAATTTCCAACAGTCATCTCAGGACAAACAGTTGTGTATCTGCACTTTATGTATTCTCACATACCCTGAATGTGAGGGTGGGAGTTACTTAACTACAGATCATCTGTAAAATTACAAACTGCCTGACGTTTTATTATTAAAACCGACTGTTTACATGGTCTTAACTAATTTTTTCATTTAAAAAACGTCTAATTGCTGTGATAAAAAAAAAATATATATATATATATATGTAATAAATTTCAATAACAGGGTTGTGTTCACTGATGGCTTATGGATGCTATACTGATTTTACAGCCAGGACTCATCATGCAGCTCTGCTCCACTCTACATACTGTATCTACCATGGATAATAATTCATAACTCATAGATTCTAATACTCAATATTCTACATATCCAATATAATCTGTATACACACACACACACACATTTCATACAATTGTATATACAATGTACATATCTTATATTGCTTATTCATACAGTATTCTACAAATATTGTGCCTTACACACAGCTTGTTCAAATGTAATGCAACCCTGCCCTGATATATACAAAATGACAGAAAATCGAGAAAGAAATCAAGGCAAGTTCATGTTTATGAATCTTGATGGCTGTATCCTGATAACCGCTCGACTCCCTATTCTTGTGCCCTAGATTAAACCTGCAACGGCTGTCTAAATCATCTGCGCCCTACCTAGTGCACTACAGCACAATCACAAAACAGATTTGGAAGTCGACCCTGACTGAACGTGTTGGAAAGCCGCAGGTTAGAACCAGTTACAGCTTGTGCCTTATATTATTCAATATACAGCTAGTTTATATAAACCAAATTAATAAGTAGGACATGAAATAAACAAATTACAAACTGGTTTGAGTTAGAACTCGCTGAATTTCCTTTGCAGCTAGCCAACACTGGTATTCTCGCAGTCTGAGCAACAAAACGCACCTTATTTACTATAAAACAAAAAGCTCAATAAAACCATTCGAAACAGAACAGATTACAGTATCATATATTAAAGTAATCTTGAAGAACTTTCAACTCACTTCGGTATAAAACGTCTGGAAAGCATCGTCCCCGGTGCTGCTTTGAGCCGCAGAGGCGCCTGCTGAAGCGGCCATTTTGGATTCGGACCTCCCAGCGGATGTGACGTCGTTAAGGCGGAAGTCCGCCTGGCTGTGCAAACTGGTGCGTTGCCCCACGTGTTACGTGAATTCCTTGCACATGAAGATTTTTCGATTTCGTGTGGACTGTGCCGTTACACCAAAACGGTGTAGTTGTGCAATGAAATAATAAAAAATCCACCCAAGCATTATTTTTCAATAAAAGCATACCCTGTTAAAAAAAAAAAGTGCATCATTCCTCTTTATCCATAAATCTGCATTTCTTAAAGTGTTAGTCCTTGAGACTAGTCCTCAATCCTGAACACTCCTGCAGTGTAACCGTTACAGAGCCCCGGATCTTCTATACAAGTTTAATACTCATCTCTCTACACAAATATAGTTATTTTCCATTTTTACCATTGTGTGTATTACTAGTCTTTAGATTTAGGATGCACAAGTCCCTGGGAATGATCTATCTATAGAAAAGATGTATTGCAACATTAGAACATGAACCATGTGATCTGAATTACTGACTGCATTATTGTCAGATGAATCCACACATTTTGACCGAGCAGAATTGACCAGAAAACAATCCCCAACCCAACAGAAGTGCATGATTTATTTATTTTAGCAATTTTTTGGTATAGAGCTATTATTCTTGGGTTTGGAAGAATGCAGTCAAAATGTCCAGATAAGCCGTCTTTTACAATCGTGCTTCCTAATTTTATAGATATATGCTTCGTTTTTACACTATATTCCTCATGTTATATTAATACATCATTTTCCATTCAGCTCTGCCATCCATGTGTTCCTGGAGCCCACACAAAATACATCTCAGCCTGGGGTGTTACAGGGAAGTTTCTTTCTATCCAGTCATCTCTGGCTTGCTTATTAGTGTACAATTATAACTGAATTATTATATCTAGATTCCAGTAAAGCTCCTTTTTTGTTTAATAGCGATATCCAAACAAAACAACATTCAAACATGTAATGAGCTGGACATGAAGTTTAATTATCATCATCTTAATGAATCAAGCATTAGGGTTCATGGCACCCCACCAATGAAGACAATGATGATCAATCAAGTTTCAATTCTATTTTGTTCGTATAGCACAACATACATGGTCATTTTACGAAAAAAAAAAAACAGCACAGAGTTTCACACATTGTATATGTGGGTTCCTCACTGGTTTCTTCTGACACATTGCTCCAAAGCACACACAGGCTTCATCCTCTCTTTCAGCACCACGGCCTGCTGGGGTCCTGCATGAAAAGAGGACGCGTTTAAAATAAATGCATAACTAATCTCTATTCTTATATATCAGCTCAAAACTGCAGGGTTGAAGAGAGAAGCGTTAACCACATCACCAGGAGGAGACGATTACAAATAAGATGTTCTTATATTATGATTTTACTTGGAATGTCTCCTGACATCCTCAGTGTTAAGTATAACTTAATAAAAGGTACACAATATAGTTGCACATACACCAACCAGGCATAACATTTTAACATTATGAGCAGTAAAGTGAAGAACACTGATTACGGCACGTGTTAGTGAGTGGGATATATAACAGGCAGCAAGTGAACATTTTGTCTTCAAGGTTGATGTTTTCAAGTGTAAGGATTTGAGCGATTTTGACAAATTGTGATGTCTAGATGAGTGGGTCAGAGCATCTCCAAAACTGCAGCTCTTGTGGGATGTTCCTGGTCTGCAAGTCAGTTTTTATCAAAAAGTGCTCCATGGAAGGAACAATAGTGAACCGGCATCATGGCAGTTTAAGCCTCAATGATGCACGTGGGGAGAGAAGGCTGGTCTGTGTGGTCCGAACAGGCGATCTCCTGTAGCTCACATTGCTGAAGAAGCTAATGGTGTTGATGCTCGACAGGTCAGGACTGTTAGTGGCAAAAGGGGGGCCAACACAATATTAGGCAGGTGGTCCCACCTTTATGTCTGATCAGCGTATATACATTTGTTGAACATTTCATTCATAGATTTAGTCTATCTTAACCACTAAACTGTAATACTATAGTCATATAAAATTCTACACAGAACAAAAAAATTTATATGTGAGCGTTTCGTTAAATCTTAATGTCAACCCAAACATTTTGCACCCACTCTTCATTGCAAGATGAGCCGATGAGCAGAAAAACCACACACAAGACACAAGCAGAGACGTTTGAAGCAGCTCCATGTCTCTGAACAGGCCAGAGCTCCTTAGGTATGATTATCAGGACTCACACGGAAACACTTTACACTGGACAAAAAGAATAAAAAGAAAAGACAAGGTTAAAATTCAGCAAATTATGGCACATACATTAATCATAGATTATTAAACACCGCTATACTTACATACACACACTACATACACAATGACTGTGTATATAAACAAAACAAACAAAAAAACCCCACAGCATTCTTACCCTGATTCGAAGTGGAGAGATGCTGAACATGGTGTCCCTCGTTGTAGGAAGACTCTTTAGTTTTCTAGATCACATACAAAAACAGTGTTCTGCTCATCTCCATAACTGTAATCAATACAAACAGCAGTTGATCGTCTAATTTGTTTTGGGCTTTTTTTTTTTTTTTTTGCCCAAATCGTTTGTTACCCATGAATGCTCACTATCAGCATTATTTTCTCCAAGCCTTTAACGGTGCCCTAATTACGTGCCTAAAAAATTATAATAAAATAAATAAATAAGCAATGCCCAGCAACTCCTATAGTGTACTGGTTCCATGATAAATGATCACAATGTATAAAAATGTATTATACAATATTAGTGTACAATTTCCCTAACAAGCGACATGATACTTTTATATAAAAAAAAAAAAAAAAAAAAAAAAGATCTGGATTTTATTTTTCTTTTAACCCTCAAACACATCCACAAGTTTCTCATTTACATTTGTCATTGTTTCATGTGCAACACAAATGAGATATTTTCCAGAAATAGTTAAAAAATTAATTATGAATTTATAATTAATGATATAAATCGCAATTAATTAATGAAAAAGTGTGTGTGTGTGTATATACATATATATATATTTTTTTTTTATGTTTACAGTGCATTTATGATTCTCATTCAACATTACAGCTATTTATTTATTCCAATTTCTATTAGATTCTCTAATTTCCATTAGGAAGTTCATATAAAGCACAGGCACTGTTTTTGTCCACTACTCAGTCTTGTGCCTACAAGTACACTGTGCAGCCACAAATGCTGAATACAGACACTTTACAAACTTTCACAGATACGAACAAACCTGTCTTCAAAGTGTAATTTATTCCGTAATTTAGACCGTAACGAGTCAACATGATGTGCACTGGACTCGGGCGAATGAATTTTTTTTTAAGTGAAATAATAAAAAAAAAAATTTACTACTTAATACAAAATATTGTATACTGTATTTTGATTTGTTTAAGTATATTTTATTGTTTCTTTGATAATATTTATAGCGTTTCCAGTTGTTCGGAACGTAACTCATTCGTATGGTGGGGAGCGTCTCTGTAGTCACATTCGTTTGGGACAACTAACATTGAAAATAACTATTTCCCCCAATTCCACTAGTGTTTTAGGTCACCACCAATAACACAGGAAAGCAGTTGTGGATAGAAGATCTGGAACAATTTCCTCACACAATATGGGCTCGATATTAACTAATAAACACGTTCTTGCTTAATTTGCATATTCTCTAGAGCAGCCCAAGCCCTTCGCCAGGAAAAGGTGAAAATAAAATTTAAGAGCCGTGGGCTGAAAATGGATGTTGCATCATAACAGACATTTTATCAAAATTAAAGTTGGTTCCCCCTCATTAATAATTTTATAATTAAAAATAAATACAAGACATGACTGATCTGCTTAACTAATGCAGTTTTATTTTTAAACATCTAGTTCATTGAAACATACCGTATACAATAAATTAGATTGTTTCTAAAATGTATTTTGAGTGTTCTTTGACTAATACAGCTTTTCAGTGACCTTTAATGAGAGCTGATGCTGGTCCTTATTTTTCCAAAATTAGCCAAAGCCAAACAAGCAAAAAGTCAGCCTTTAGTTTATTTTATGCCAAAAAAAAAGTAGTCAAAAACTTGTTTTTTTTTTTTGTCTGAAAGAAAACAAAAAAGTGTTAAAACACGACAAATTATGTTAATGGTGAAGAAAATTTGAAAATCTTTAAATAGAGAGTTGGTCTGTACTCAAATCAGCCCAAGTGGATATTCAACAACTTGTAGAAAAATCAAATAGAACCTGGACTTTTTTTTAAGCTGTTCCTGACTGATAATACAGCTGTAATGTTAAAACCAAAGAAGCATTACACCTTCATACTTTTTTTTTTTTTAAGCATAAAATTAAATAATTACGTCCCATCATTACATTACAATTTTTTTTAATGATTTTCAGATACATTTGTTGGATTTATTTATGATTTTTGTTTATGATGAATTATTTTATGATAAATTATGTGCAGGGGGAAATCCTTTAGGCACGTGTCAATATCCTGCATGTATGTATTTCTGCAGAGCAACCGTAAGCACCACAGGACGATCAGCCAATCGGTCAAAATAAATGCAGAAGTAACGTTGGGATGGCCAATTTTTACACACACAGAGAGAGAGAGAGAGAGAGAGAGAGAGAGAGAGAGAGAGAGAGAGAAGAGAGAGAACAAGAAAAACCGAAAAACAGAATTTGAGCTAGAAAGTGTGAGAGTGTAAGCGAGAGAGAGGGAGAAAGAGAGAGACCGAAACAGAACAGTTTAAGAAAAACCAAAACAAACAGAATTTGAGCTAGAAAGTGTGAGTGTAAGCGGAGAGAGAGAGAGAGAGAGAGAGAGAGAGAGAGAGAGAGAGAGAGAGAGTGTGAAAGACCAGCTCACCCCCTGCTGGAGAAGAACACAGTTCTGGTGTGTTCCTCAAGCTAGCAACGGCTCTCTCTCTTGCGCCGATACCTGGATAAGTCAGATACAAAGGGACAAACACTTACCAAACACATACACACTGTGGAGATGACAGCAGCACACACACTTCACACTTACCACCACACACAATGCAGGGGTGCAGACCACATCGATTAGACAGAAACGCAAGCCGAGACTGATTCAAGACGAAGTGATAATAATCCAATACGCACATCTTGGATTATTTACAAGAGGTTTAAATCCGGCAGACATAAGCAGCAGCACTAGAGAGTAAAATTTGCACGACTGTAGCAGGTGGCGTAACTGTAAGCACTTTCACATTTCAGTCCAAAATCACCTCCTTACAAATTCAAATGGACTTCGCCTTGTAAGATTATTCCTGATAGTTTAGCGGATTAAGATCCTGAAATGACAGAAATCTAACATACACAACCCTCCTCTTATCCCAAACAGTTACTCAGTCTGCATCTTTGCTCTTGCACTGGAACTAACAAACAGGACATCTACACACAATAGAAATAGAATAAAATATATACAGTACAGACCAAAAGTTTGGACACACCTTCTCATTCAAAGAGTTCACTTGATTTTCATGACTATGAAAATTGTAGAGTCACACTGAAGGCATCAAGGGCTATTTGACCAAGAAGGAGAGTGATGGGGTGCTGCGCCAGATGACCTGGCCTCCACAGTCACCGGACCTGAACCCAATCGAGATGGTTTAGGGGTGAGCTGGACCGCAGAGTGAAGGCAAAAGGGCCAACAAGTGCCAAGCATCTCTCGAGAACCTCCTTCAAGACTGTTGGAAGACCATTTCAGGTGACTACCTCTTGAAGCTCATCAAGAGAATGCCAAGAGTGTGCAAAGCAGTAATCAAAGCAAAAGGTGGCTACTTTGAAGAACCTAGAATATGACATTTTTCAGTTGTTTCACACTTTTTTGTTATGTATATAATTCCATATATAATTCCACATGTGTTAATTCATAGTTTTGATGCCATCATTGTGAATCTACAATTTTCATAGTCATGAAAATAAAGAAAACTCTTTGAATGAGAAGGTGTGTCCAAACTTTTGGTCTGTACTGTATATAAAAAATCTATTAGGGCTGGGCGATATATGATATGACAACATACAAATAATTGAGGTATTGTTTCATAATGTTAAATGTTATAATAAAAAAAAAACTACCCTTTCAGCTCCTAAAATTTATTATGTAATTTTTTTTTTTTTTTTTTTTTTTTTACATTTTTCTAGACAAAGGTAAAATATAAATGATATTTATAATTTTTACCTTTGTGAATATTTCTGATGCACTTTTTCTGATGCACTAATGTATCAGGATGTGTGTGTACGTACACACACGCTGATACATTAGTGCATCAGAAATAGATTGAGAAATGAATACATAGATTCAAATACAGATAGACAAAGATCAAGACAGATCAAGATGGCTAGATCAAGATAGACAAATACATCATATCGCCCATCTCTAAGAACTTCAGAGTCTCTAACCAGTTCCAGTACAAAGTTAAAGAAGCAAAAGGATGTGTTTGAGGTAAAGGGTTGACTGTGTACTTTACCTACAAACGGTGTCCTGAATTCAGTCCTGTACACATGAATATTTAAAACATGGGCTCTTAATATCAATTCAGTTCTTGCCCTAAAAAGCTGTGACCACCCTGATAGACAAACAGACCTATCAGCTATTTACTAATAAGGACAGAATTTTAGATCATGTGAGTATGTGGCAAAAATAACTGAATTCTTCACATTTAGCTTCGAGTGTATATAAAAGGTCTACACGTGCCTGTTAAATCTGCAGGGTTTTGGGGTGTAAAACATTAGATCAAAAACTTAAATATATCATACATATCATGGTTGGGGTTTAGGGTGGCGTTAAACTCAGAATTGCAAAACATGCTATGGACTGATGAGACGTCCAAGAAGGATTTTATTTAGCCATCATTCTAAAACATATGTCTGGTGACAACTCCCTTATCCAGAGCTACTTGAGATCTCTCATATATAATCTCACAGCATCTGAGGATTATGGACCCAGCAGTGGCATCTTGGAACCTTCCAATCAGAAGTTCAACATCTTTACCTTTGAGCCAACACTGTTGCATCAATTAGACAAATTGAGAATTAAAGCAATCTCCAATCCATTTTGGCAAAAAGGACAAGTCAATAAGAGAACAGTGTCAGATGAATATTTTGGAACAGCCTACACAAGATCTTTGATCTAAATCCTACTAAAATGGGAAGAGTGGAATTAAGGTTGCACATTTCAATTGTACAAATACTTTATCCAAGTATTAGATAAGGAGGTGTGCACACGTATGCATCCATGTCTTGGTTTGTTTTTAACCCAAATTTTGTTGAGAGATGGATCACACACTCTGATCTTTTGTTTAACTTCTATTTAGACAGGGCTGAGTAGACATTTTATATCCGCTGTATGTGCAAATTGATGATAGACAGCCTGAAGCAAATAACAGTAATATACAGGGTTCTTGCTATTTTTTTAGGACATTTTATAACTTATTCCACTTTAGTGATGATAAATGCCTGAAGCCATGTTGCGCAAGGAGACCGATGCATGACTTACGCTTTCAGGTGGTCACATGAATGAAAAACTATGTGGAAAACTTTACAAACCTGATGCTTATTCATCAAAGATGCATAGCAGTGAAAAGATTTTAGTGCAGTATGGATGCAGATTTGTACGGACATACGAAACGAATGCGAAAAAAAAGGGCCATTTTTTGTTTGCTTTATTTATTTATTTATAATCCTTCCAATTCATAATTAGCAGAATGGGTTAATAAGGCTACACATGTGAGCCACTGATTCATAGACTTTACTATGAGATGACTGCTTTATTTACATTTTTTACATAAATGACAAATCATTATTTCCTACTTGCTGCGTGTACTAATGGTGGTGAGATTTAATAATTCAACTGCACATCAACGTGATCACATCATGATGGTAAACTGTATGTGCTACAGACGTTAGAAATATAGTTAAGACAAAATTAATGAATCATGTCTAAATGGTTTGTTTTGTGATCAGGCCTGAATGCATGCACCTTTGATAAATAAGGACCGCTCCGTCATGAGACAATATTAAAGCTTTCTATTTCCAAATGAAACGATCCAATTCCCATCAGTTATAGTTTGGACCAGGTCAGTAAATGAGTTACTTGAAAGTCTGGATCAGACCTTTGCAAAAACCCTGTTTTAACACTGTATGTGCTGCTGTTAGACAGTTTTGTAAAACCTGCACCTGAAAAGTTAATGCATTAACAATAAAAAAAAAAAAAATAGACATTAGACTATGTAGCACTTTAATGTTCATACAGCATCAGCGAGGAAAGAAAATGCAATTCCTCCTGAAAGCTAAAAAAAAATCAAAATAAAAGGAATTTAGCCAAAATTGATGCACTTAAATTATGATTTGATTCAGGTGTGTTTTTGTTCTTAAGCAATGATGAATGGTACAATCTAAATGAATTTACAAAAATCACAAACATTGACTTTCAAGTTACTTGACCAATTGTTGCTCGGATGAGGTTTTTATTGAAACGGAACAAACAAAAAATAAAAGTTATAAATACAAACATCAGAGAACAAACTGTCATGGCTCTTAAGGTGAGCCAAACCAAAGTCCTAACGAGCAAATTTCAAAAAAAAGAAAAAATATATGTCTGAAGTTATGCCAGGTTTTAAAAAACACAATTTAACTACTTCTAGAAATGCTAAACACACACTTAAACGGTACTTCCAGCTACAAAACTTCTTCTCCTTCCCGTGGATTCTTTTCTCCACTTCCGAAAAAAAGACAAAAAAAGGAAAATGAAGCTCTAGTTATAGCAATTATTTACAAGCAAGACCCTATGCCACTATCAGAAAACCACAGAACGAGAGAAAGAGAGTAAAAGAGATTGGGAGTAATAAGAGGGTGTACAGTATGGATGTGTTGAAGGGGAGGGAAGGGAGGGTTGAATGAATGTTTGGACAGGAACTTTCTGCATGACCATTTCATGATTTTAAACGCACAGATTTTTTCTCTTTTTTTCTTTTATTTTTTCTTTTAGAAGTCGAAGTCCTTGTTTCTTTAAAATGTTCATTGCTGGCTTTTAAAACAAAGAACAAATGGAAGGGATAAAAGTGGAGCATGATTTAAGACAAAAATGTCCCAGTCATTTGGTGTGTGTGTGTGTGTGTGTGTGTGTGTGTGTGTGAGAGACAGAGAGAGCAAACCAATCAGGGGAAGGAGGAGGAACAGATACATTCTTGTCTTCAGCCAAAACGTACTTTCAGCCAATCAGGATTTGTGAAGCCAATTCTGGGGCGTGTCCTTATTGTGTCACTGACATACTCTACGGAGGGAGAAGGAGAATAGAAGTCAAACACTGCCAGCCAATCAAAGTCTGAGTGTGTTTTTCTTTTTTAAAGGAGGACGGTGGGAGCGTGTTTGAGTTGAGTTTTATTTATGGTGATTTTTTTTTTCTTACTGTTGCCAAATACCTTTTTATGGGGGGTGATGTGTGTGTCGTCTACTTCCACTGCTGCCCATAGGAATCCTGGGAGAACTCCAGGGTGTCGTTGCTGTAGTAGTTGCTGGAGTAATCGCCCCCTTGCTGTAGCGGTTGTTGAGCGATAGGTTGCGACCCCCAGTTCTGCTGATTGGTTGTCTGGCGTCGTTTGGAATCCGGTTGGTTGAACACATCTGCCTTTCTCTTGCCGCCCACGTTGCCGCCGCGGTTCCCACGGGCACCCCTGGTACCACGTCCACCCCTAGGCGACTGAAAAGGGCCACCTCGTCCACCACCTCGTCCTCCACGGCCTGCCCCCATGGGAGCGCCTCCCCTCGGTGCGTAGCCACCTCTGCCACGTGCTGGGGGAACCCCGCGTGCTCTGGGAGGGGGCGGAGCTCCACGGCTCCCACGGTTGCCACGTCCCCTTATAGGGTACACTTCTTCATAGCCATAGTAGGGATCATCGTAGCCACCACGGTAGTCATGGTAATCATAACCGTAGTAGTCGTCATAGTATTCTTCATAGCCGTAGTAATCGGGTGGGTAAGAATAGCCACCACGACCACCTCGGCCACGGCCGCGGCCTGGGGGTGGCATACGAGGTGGAGGGTAGTAGTAGTAATCATCATACCTGCATAGATGACAAAAGGCAAAATGATAAGAATTCTGAAGTGTAAATGGTCTATGTAATGTAAGAACATTGAATTTAGAAACAAACAAATGGCTGTTTATGCACATTCTCTCATTTGAGTAAACCGGTTTCTAGTCTTTTAACAAAGCGTTTCGTCAGCTCGCTTGTGCAGTCCCACCCTGTGTTTCTGCTGGTCTGTCGGGCAGCTTGCCGCTCTTTCCTCTTCTTATCTGGAGGCTTAGCCAAGACAATCTCAATCTCCTCTCCTCCAAGCTCTTTGCCATTCATTTCATCCATGGCCTGAAACAAAAACCCAGAGAACTCAGTTGTTTAGTGCATTACATGTTCTTGCTCTTTAAATGAATCTGGCAGGTTCAATAAAGCAAATGCTTTACAACTACTTTACTAATTCGATTACCTTAACAGCAGCATCCCGCTCCTCAAAGTGAACGAATGCATAATCTTTCAGTTTCTTAACACGCTCCAGTTTTCCAAACTGTGAGAAGGTCTTCTCTAACAATTCCTCTGTGACAGAAGTGGCTAGTTTACGGACAAACAGCACCTTCACCTGAACAAGCAAACGCAAACCATTAGAGGAATCTTCTTTTAAATAAATTGACACATGAACTCTTTAAAAATCTTTAAAATAAAACCCACCTTTGCCATAACCTCAGGGTCAGGCTCTGCGACTGGATCGGCCCACTCCACGGTCACCGGGTTGCCCCACACCTTAATTTTGCCACTCATGAGGCGGCGGCGTGCCTGTGCTGCTGACTTGTGGTCCTCATATTCTAGAAAGCAGAAACCTCGGTTCTTCTTCTTGTCGTCAGCTTGTGTGTACAGAATCACTTCTTGTAGACCCTCTGGAACAGGCATGCAAGCACACAAGATATCTTCTATGAATTTAGCAAAAAACTAAAACCTTTTTTTTTTTAAACTATAATATAAATGACTGGGAATTAAAAATAATAATGATCATAGCAATCATAATATAATTGACCGTTATAATAGTAATTATTGGTGGCTTTTGGTGCATTGAAGAATTTAGATGGACGCAGGGTGTCTGTTCTGACCTGTCACTTTGCCAAAGTCTTCCAGGATGCTCTCCCTAGTCTTGTTCTTTGGAATGGAGCCCACAAAGAGCCTGTTGTTGGCTACAGAGATGCAGACGCCCAAATACTTCCCTGGCCTGATCTCATAATTATCACACTGAAAGAAAGATTATACATACGTTTCAGCAACAAGACTTTGTGTTAACTGTGTGCACAATTTGAACCGAACATGCATATTCAATTCAGATTATACACTCAAATCGAGTTCTTAGCTTTTTACATAGAAAATTATTTTAGTGTTTTACATGCTTACCAGTTTGACAGCCTCCTGTGCAGCGTCTTTGCTGCAAAAGGTGATGAATGCGTAGCCGCGGTTCTGTCCGGACAGAGGGTCCATCATTAACCTCAGGTCCCATATAGGCCCAGCCTTCTCAAACAGTGGAACCAGCTCATCTTCATACAAGTCCCGAGGAATTTTTCCCACAAACACCTATATAAACACGGGGTACAAAGTAAAAAAATAAATTAAAAAAAACGTAACATAGCTGTATCAAGGTATACAAAGAACAGTAGTCACTGATCTATTTAAATCAAAGACTTAAATAGTGTTTAAGCATATAATTAGATGTAGTGTGAAATCCTAACATTCATTTTGCTCTGAATCAGACTATTAAGCTACCCTCATACACTTTTAAACCACCCAAAAGCATTGCCCTGCATATCCTAACTGTTTTCCATTTGTGTTGTGCAGATTATCAGAACACCGTTGAAAAATGTTACCTCAGTGCCAATACCAGGCTGTGTGCCTGAGAAGACAGACTCTGGGGGAGGGCCACCATATTTCCTCTGGCCTGTAGTGACATCCAAGGTATATGCTGTCCTCTCCAGCAAAGCCTAAAGGCAAGGCAGTGACACCATCGATGTGAGACCGGAATGCGATTCATGAATAAGCAATGCTTGTTCACCTATAACCCTAATTCACCTTTATCTTTGACTCGTCAGGGCCTTTTGTGGATTCCTGTATTTTGCTGCCTTGTTTTTCCCTCTGTCTGTATGTCTTCATAACACCACAAAGGAAAGCGCTCTTATTCTGCAAGGAATCATAGAAGCCAGAGGAACAAAAATGATTCGCTTTACACTAAGCAAAGGAATCGCATGCAGGTTTTGGGTTTAAAGATAATAACGGAAAGCCTCACCTGGACATGAGACAAATCGCTCTCTTTAAATTGCTGCAGTACAGACAGAGCTCCCTCTTCATTAAACTCCCGCAGCGCATCTAATGCCCGCTCATCAAGGTCAGCATAAGCCACCAAACCTGCAGCATACATGAACAAACTGTTCATACCAGTTATAGCACCACTGGGTGCATTTACCCAAAAAAAAAAAAAAAGAAAAATTATATATATATATATATATATATATATATATATATATATATATATATAACAAAATTAATCTGCTTTAGGTCTATATTAATGTAAACACAAAGCAATTCAGAAACTTTGAATCATTGTTTGCTCTTGCTTGTGTGTACATAAAGCTATTTTCTTCCTGTAAGACATGTAAACAGACTAAATGTACATTAAAGGTGTATTTGTGCATAATAACCAGCTCACCAGTCTGGAAGATGTTGTCCAGGCTCTCCGCTACTTTCTGGGGAAGTCCAGCATCAATGAGGGTCTGGTAGGTCTCTGTATGTGTCGCAGAGACGTCCATTGGCTCCTCTTCTTCTTTTGCAGGAGCAGAGCTGCCATTCACTTCAGCAGCCATTCCTCTGAGAGAGAAGAAAACAAAAAGTAATGAAATGTTAATAAAATGAATAGATATTTTTCTTAATGTAGTTTCTTTACTTCACAGGTTTTCATCTATATTGCAAAAAAGTTTACATCTCCCTCTCACTCTAGGCTGTTCGGGTTTAAAGTTTTACATGAGACAACAACTAGATATACAGAACAAAGTGGCACTGCTGGGATAGGGTACAGAAGTAGTACCAGATCCTGCCACCCGGCATCTGTCTTTTAACGACAAATCAATAAACACCATTAGTGTACAATTATATTTTTATTCTCTTATCTTTTTTGTTTGCTATATACACACAAATCTAAACGGTTTAGATGAATACATTACAAATAAATTGAGATCGAGTCGAAAGGACTTAACGGCAGCTTTGGAAATCCATAAAGAATCATTGATCGAATTGAAACTTAACATGACTAAAAATCTATAGATAGGTCCAAAGGTCACCCAAGGGTCCATGGTGTACACAAAAGTCGAAGGGGGCAGCAGTGGTTGGATATGGGCTTATTATATCTTCTGTGAGAATGTAGACGTTTACTGTGTTCCAGGGAGCATGGTGTTTCTGGATGTAGTGTTTCATAGATTAGGGGATATATGAAGAGCTCCATCTTGAACTTGTGGATCTGCAACGAGTTTTACTATAAACTAACACCAAACCATTTTTATATTGTATATTGCTGATTAAATGGATCATTAAATAAAAAAAATTAAAAAAAAAGTATGAACAATAATTTACAGTGAAAAATAAGTAACTCGACCAACAGCTAAAGTCGACAGTTTTGTTATTACAATCTGCAAGTAGCATTAAAGGTATTATTGTTTTTTTTATGCAAAAGTTTGTGAACCCTACACAGGCAGCCAAGCGCGCGCTACAGCGTTCCCGCCCCCTTCCCAGACAAAACAAAAAAGCACGGTCTGGGTTAAAACGGTACAACAAATATATGCGAAACGCTCGCGTTTGGTTAAAACACACACTATTCATCGTTTACAGTGCTCAGACATCGTTCTCTCATCGACACAGTCAAATAAACTCGAAGAAACGTAAACAAAAAAAACAACAACCACCAGCGCGCGCGCGCAACTCGCTTGCTAACATTCAGGAGCACGCGAAGGGTCGACGGCTAGTCAGCCGAGCTACACCGCTGTCCTGTTCTATATCTGACGAGAGCCCGAAATCTCTATAACAAGCATTAAATAGGTATTTCCGATTAAATGCGTCGATACGTTCGTATAGAAGGGTCTTCCTTTCACCTCACCACACAGCTTAGCAAAACGAGCGCCATACCGCGCTAGCTAGCATCAACAACCCGAGAGCCGCCATTATACTACATCCGGGCACCTCCGAAAAAAACCCGACACTGTTCTTTCCTATTCTGATTGAATGAAAGATAAAATGAATATATAATAAGTAATATAGCTTTTAAAACATTTTAGAGGAAACAGGGCTGCTGTCTGGGGCAGCTCGCAACGCGGCTAAGTCGTGTTAGCTTGCAGCGTGTTAGCCGCGGCCTAGCCGTGAAAATCCTTTCACAGGTTCAAACCGACCAACCGCCAAAATTTTACAATTAAATATATCGATTTATATATATATTCTTATAAGTAGCTCACCGATATAGTTATGGTTATTTCTTTTCCTCCCACGGAGCGACAGTCGCGCTGCTGAAACACCTCAAAACGACGCTCTTTTATTTCTCCTTCTTCTTCGGCAGAAAAAAAAAACCGAGAGAGAGAGAAGGGGGGGGAGAGAAAAGCCACACAGGAAGCGTGAATGAGCGCGTGCGGAAACTGGCGATCCACGAGAAGCTCGCTCGCGCGCGCGCGCACGAAGACCACGCACACACAGACGAGCACACGAACGCGCGCGCGCACACGCTCGCTCGCGCAGCCCGGGCGACGTCACGCCCTCGCGCGGCGCCGAAGGCCCCAGCCAATCCCGTGGCTCGGTCCCGAATCCGACACGCCCACATCGCAAATTCACCTCCCTCCCCTCGCCTTCTCTCTTTCGCTTGTATATAACGCGGGTTAATATCGAACCGGTTTAATCTCCGGATTATTTTCGTGTACTGTTATTTATTACCTACAGGGGAAATCAGACTGTTTTTTATGTGTAGAATTATGTATAAACGCGAGGGGAAAGGCGTAAGTGGGTCCCTGTCGCATTGTCGAAATGGAATTGAATTCCCCCCACCCCCAAAGTCGTCATGGGGTAAGCGCGCGAGAGAGAGGAAAATGCGCATGCGCAGACTCCTGTTCTAGAATCCGTCAATTGATCAGTAAATTGATCATTCCCCTGGATGCAAAAAAGAACAGTTGTCCTTCCAATAAGAGAAGATCACTAAAGCACCTTGATCAGAAGGTGTTGATTAATTTAGCAGAGAACCCCAGACCTTCTCACCCAACGTTAATGCTTGTTCTTTCTCATGTAGGTCAATGATTACAAATCCCCATAGCCGTGTTTAAACATCTAGTAGAAAACCCTTTTGGAAGAAGTCAGTTTATTAGAAGGAAATTTATCTGGAATTGAGCAAACACACATGAGTGGGTATGAACCATGAACGGGATGAAGTTCTCAGTATTATTAAACAATAAACGGATTAAAAGTACACCTTTATATCTATTAATAAAATTCACTGATCTTATTGATGTGGTTTAAGGGGGCTGCTGTCACTTGCGCCAATCCTGGAATCCGCACCGGACCTCGTGGCGCAACGGTAGCGCGTCTGACTCCAGATCAGAAGGTTGCGTGTTCAAATCACGTCGGGGTCAAACTTTATTACTCACCTAGAAAAAAATCCCAAACAACAAAAAATGTGCACTTTCTCAAACCAGCACAGAGGGAGAATCCCATCCGGCTTTATCTTTCATCCTGCCTTCTTATTTATTCATACATTTCATTAATGTGGTTCAAGAGCGAAAACAAACAAACAAACACGATATGAGAATAATTGTGTTAAGATGCATCACATCACCACCCTGCTGTTGATTATTTTACTACAACAGCACAACCCTAACAAGTACTATGTATTTTAAGTCAAATCAAGTTAAGCTATAAATAGACATATAGACTCTAATGACTAATGGATGAGTAGATAAATGAGTTTTGTGAACCACTAACTCACTTAAGTACCAGGTAATAATCTGCAAATAATAACATTGTTCTGTGTACATGACTTTAAATAGAGGTGAGAACCTAAGTAACTGTACATGAGGTGCACCAGTGAGTAGTAAGTCAAGTCAACTCAAGTCAAGAAGCTTTTATTGTCATTTCTATCATATATAGCTGATGCAGTACGCAGTGAAATGAACCCTGGTGGTACATCACCCAACATAAAGCTACATAACAAAACACAGAGCAAGGACAAAAAGTAAGATCCTCACCACATAAAGTGCATCGTGTGCAACCGACAAAAAACAGTGCACACAGACAACACACAGACGACAGTGTGGGACAAATACACAAATACACAAAACACAAGATAGTAAGGTATTAGTATTAATATTAATAATAAAAAGAGAGAATGAAAGTACATGATCATATCGCCATCTGGTGGCCAAGTTACAGACTGTCGATTAAAAGTAGTGTGTGTGTGTGTGTGTGTGTGTGTGTGTGTGTGTGTGTGTGTGTGTGTGTGTGTGTGTGATTTCTAGATGCAGGTTAAATATTGTTAAGAATAAGAATACATCAATGTGCCCAATCTACCCCATTTTGCAAATGACGTTCTAGGATGTTACATCACACACTGCACACTTTATACATGCGCACAATTCTGTTTTTTTTATTTTTTCACTACTATAACTTTCTACATATCTAATTTATGTTTTGTGTCTTTGTCTGGTTTCTTTATATCCTTAATTTAGGTCATAGGCTGTCTGGAGGATTCAGGGATGAAGAATTTCATTGTATGGTGTAACAGACGCTTGTGTGCAATATACTCGATTGCTGTCAATTGCGCCAAACCTGGAGACCTCGTGGCGCAACGGTAGCGCGTCTGACTCCAGATCAGAAGGTTGCGTGTTCAAATCACGTCGGGGTCAAACTTTATTACTCACCTAGAAAAAAAGCGAATCATTCGTCTCCACACCCCAATGTTCTCTACATCTGCCTCTTTCACCCCAACTGCCTGCATGTCTTCTCTCACCACATCCATACACCTACAGCTTACAGTCTGTAACCTGTCCATCTGATGGCACTAATACGATCATGTACTTTCATTCTCTCTTTTTATTAATACTACTCACTGGTGCACCTCATGTACAGTCACAAAGCAAACAGCATTGTGGACGACCCCACACACCCGTCACACACACTTTTTACTCTCCTGCCATCAGGGAAGCGGTTCTGAAGCATTCGGGCCGCCACATCCAGATTGTGTAACAGTTTCTTTCCTCAAGCCATCAGGCTCCTCAACAAACATCTGAACTGAACTCTCTCTCACACACACTTACACACAATTGTGTGACTAATCCGCACAAACCGGACTCAACACACACTCATACTCACTTTGTGTGACTGATCTGTACAAAGCAGACTCAACACACATCATACACTTCGTACAAACCGGACTCAACACACATCATACACTTCACATACCCATCATTCAGTACCACTCACACTAATCATTACCACAAAATGTTTACATGCCGTTTTTTGCACATATTTCGGGATTTGTTTTTTTTTGCACAATATTCTGCCAACATCTTTCTGCCACTGTTCACTTTATTTTGATTGCTGCTATTGTTGAACTGCACAATTCTGTTTACACACGAGGTCCTATGCGGATTCCAGGATTGGCGCAATTGACAGCAGCCCCCTTAAACCACAGCAATAAGATCAGTGAAATTTATTAACAGATACAAAGGTGTACTTTTAATCCGTTTACAGTTACTTTCAATGTTATGGAACAGTCAGGACACAAGTTAGGCCATGTTATAAGACTGATATGGCAGCAATGAACAGTAATTTGACCTTTTTTACTTGTTTCTCACCTTATTTTGTTACGACAGGTTTACTGGCAGAGCTATTTTGTGTATTGTGTATTGTCCTGCACTGTCCTGTGTTGTCTTGCACTGTCTTGTTTTGTCTTTTGCACTGTTTGCACCAGTTGCACACATGCACTTTATGTGGCGACGATCTTTCCACTAGTTCTTGGCCCTGTGTTTTTCTGTTTCTGTGATTGTTGTTGTATGTAGCACCTGGGTTCTGGAGGAACGTTGTTTCATTTCACTGTGTACTGCATCAGCTATATATAATTGAAACGACAATAATAGCTTCTTGACTCTTGACTTGACTTGACCTGTATTTACAAACATCATTACACAAATATAATATATTATTTCTTTAAAACGTTTTACCTGGTACTTCTGCAACTTAATGGTTTATAAAGCTTATTCATCTACTCATTCATTAGTCATTAGAGTCTATAAGTACAGGAGCATCTCAATAAATTCTAATATCATTAAAGAGTGTATTTATTTTAGTAATTCAATACGAAAAGTGAAACTTGTATAATATATAGATTCATCACACACAGA